>NC_079517.1:18969178-19208042 GCF_000801105.2 Raphanus sativus | reverse complement strand
TTCTTTTCATGTAATTTCAAGTTGCTAATTGTTTTGGATCTTTATTATTGTATTCTTGACACTAGTACAAAAATTATAATATCTAATAATGTTAGTTTGGCCTTTTTGACCTACAACAACATTTTCCAGAACTACAATCGCCAACTAACTGAATGGTCATAGCTGCACAAAAGTTCTCACATGCTTGGTCATTTGGTTTACACGGAATATTGTCGTAGCATTTTTTTTAGTCTTGTTTTACTTCAAAGTCTGTTTAAAATCAAAATGATTACAATGTTGACAGTTATAAAAAGATAAATATATGAGTATAAATAAAAGGAAATAGTAAAGTGAAATTAAATACCTGGGTAGCAATGAACATTAGATACTATGAACAAGATAGTGAGAACAAATGCGATCAATATATTTTTGGAGATATCCATTTTGTATGAACTTTTCTTAATTTTTTTAGTGTTCTATGTTGATTTATATTGTTATATATATAATAACATAAATTTTCACAAAAGAAATATTTTATTGACGAAGAAGGAAATTTTATCAAAATATCATTGAGCTTAATTTCTTGGATTATAGTCAAAATAATATTATAAAAAATTCCTTACTTTTTAATATTTCATCATTGGTTTCAAATGTTCTTCTCTTTTTTTATAGAAAATGTCTTGTCAATATATGTTTTGTTATTTGTTACTGCAAGGTCTATTGGTTATAGATTATTTCCTTAGTTTAAGTCAAAAAAATTATTTATATTATATATTTAATATTATAATTTAAATATTTTTTTAAATTTTAAATATTTAGTTTTGGACGAATCCAAAAGTTTATTTAATAAAAACTTGGCATATGAGGTTTTTCATAAGCCAAATACATCATGCATAATATATTTAGATTACAATATGTTTATGGTTGTTTTGTTCTACACAAAAAAAATATCATTAATTTACTAATGTAATATCAGCACATATATCATAATGAATATAAGATTTAAAATATACATTAAAAAGTAGGTAAGAAATATTTAATTAGTGACATGAACTACACTTAGATACTATGAAGAAGATAGTGAAAACAAATGCAATTAATATGTTTTTGGAGATACCCATTTTGTATGAATTTTCTTAATATTTAGTGTTCTATTTTTATTTATATTGTTTATATATACACACACATATATATATATATATATATATATATAGTAGCATTAGTTTGCACAAAAGAAATTTTTCATTAAAATATCCTTGAGCTTAATTTCTTGGATTATAGTCAAAATAAAATTAAAATAAATTTCTTACCGTATAATACTTTATCATATTATTTTATCATTGGTTTCAAATATTATTCTCTTTTCTTCATAGAAAATATCTTGTTAATATACAGTTTGTTATTTGTTACTGATTTTGCAAGGTCAATTGGTTATAGGTTTAGATTATTATTATGATTGAATATTACCTTAGTTTTAGTCAAAATTAATCAATTTGTATTATTATTATTATTTATTTTAATATATATATATTTAATGTTAGGATAATCCAATAGTTTATTTAATAAAAACTTGGCATCTGAGGTTTTTTATACATGTATGTTATTATTTTAGTTCAGTAGAATCTTTAAAAATATTAATTTTTAATGTTGTATAATAAATGCATTAATTTGCAATATCACTAATAGAGAATTTTGTTATTTTGAGTATTTATTTCTAGTTTTAATTTCCCATTTTCAGGTTAACATAAGACAAATATGTCATACATAATATATTTAGACTAAATATGTTTATCGTTGATTTGTTCTACACAAAAAAAAGATATTATTATTTGCTTTTGTAATATCGACACATATATCATAATGAATAAAAGATTTAAATTTATAACAAACATTAGATACTAATATCTAATTAGTGACATGAACAACACCTATATAAATCAGCATAACTTCTTTCATGTGTAATTTGTTTATTAGGACCAACTCTTAGAAAAAAATTAAATGTATTTTTGTATCTATCTAATATTATCTCGTTAATAAATTTATACTATTGAAACAGAAGTTGATTTCTTTTATGTGAGACTTTTTTATTAGGGCTAACTCATAGAAAATTTTTAAATGTATTTTTTGTATCTATCTAACATTATCTCAATAATAAATGGCATTGACCTTTAAAATGTCATTATATAACTATCAATATCACGGATATATCAAATAACATATAGGATTTGTTATAATTTAATATATCTATACTATTATTTGCAAAGTAATTTTTTCGCGACGGAAAATTTAGAGTGGTCAATATCATTGCTACCCTTAATGTCATTTATATAATTTATTATATAATTAAATAAAAAATTATATTGACAACATAATATATAACATCTGATCCATCATCATTATCTGTTTTTCTTCCAAAGATATTTGAAAGGCTAAGGTTATTGTAATCGATTGATTTGAACTGTTATAGACATCTGACGTGAATATTAGCCGAATTGATTTTTTATCTATTGTCTAGGTAAATATAAGTGGTCTCTTTTGTGTTCTTTCACAGTGTTTTCTTTAGTTGATTTTGAACAGTTTGATCATAACATCACTATTCGATTTAGTCGTGGAACCAAAAAGAAGAAGATCCGAGTTAAGAAGCCAAGAAGAGGTATCCAATCACGAGGTGGTTGAGAGATTGAAGTGATGCAGTATTCCAATCACTTTAATCAGGTTCTGTTGGTATGTGTACTTTTGTTGGGTTGTCTTTTATTTATGTATGTTCGGATACGTCGTTTGCTATTTTGTAACTGAGGTTTTCTTTGTTATTTATATTTTTTGGTGTGTACTATTTTTGTTGTTGTTTTCTTATGTTAGACCTAGGTTTGTAAATTCGAAGTATCTAAGAAACTTGGGTTTTCTTCTTTGTTCATTATTTTGTGCAGTGGCGAAGGTTCAGAATCAAATGAATAGTGAAGGACACAATTTGGAATAATTATTTCTGTTCCATATGCCATAGCACGAATCAAGTCTTTTATTTCCGTTCGGATTGGTATTATCAAGTCTGTTGTTGTTTTGTTTGTAGTATTTGATATGAACTTAATTTATAGTTTTATTGCAGCCAGTCCTATATGTCACTGCAAACCTGATCCGGGAGCATTGATGGACCCATCTCCAGAGCTTTCTTTGAGTAAAATAGCTCTGACTTACCTTATGAAAACTGAAACAAGAGACTTTCAGGTTTCCTAGCATAGACTTGAACAGCTTTGGTTCCGAGAATGATGGACTTGATCTATTAGTTTTCACTTGTACTTACCCATAGAAAAAATGCCTGTGCATAGTTTCAATGTGCAGTGTCTTCTGTCTTGTGTACACAAACTGGTAACTAGTTGGGTTGATTATTAGTTATTTTTTTCTTACTATTTGGTATTTAGATATATGGTTGTTTCTTTCTGAGTTTGACCATCAAAATTTTATTATACCGTCTCACTTTTGAGTGGAAAAACTAAGACGTGTGTCAATTAGAAAGCCCACAAATTGAAATTTCAGTTATTCTACTTTGTTGTTTATTCCATGTTTAATATTCTCTGCTATATCACAACTGATCTTTTTTGGCTCAAGACGCTGCAAGTTTTATTATTTCTGGTAAACTTTCTCCAATGTAGGCCACCGGAATTTCACCATCTCAGTAGCTAAATAATACTATACATATATAAATCTTTGGTCTTTTGAACTTTTTTTTTGTGTGAACTCAAGTAAATAGAAAAAGTATGACCTCAAAATTAAAAGGTGGCATAAACTTGAAAAGGGGTCAGTTTCAGTCACTTTATTTGCTTGTGTTTACTTAAATTCCAGAATTTTATCTGGATATATACTATAATTATACAACTTATGCGGGTGATTTATTTCATTTTATACATATAAATATTTGATTTACATGATTAGATGTATATAATTTTAATATTTACCATATTGCTAATAGTTTGATATAATATTTTCAGACACAACAATTTCATAGTTTGCATGCAGTAATTTAAATTATTTCAAATTATTAGTGATATCCTTCTTATTAAAACATGAACCCTAACTAAAACCTTACATAATGTGATATTTAAGAAAAATTCTGTTCAATTAAATATTAACTTAGATATTAATTTTCTTAAGATTGTACTTGTATTTTAGGTTTTGGTCATACATATATGTTAATCTGAGTCATTTGTATGAATTAAATCTTTGACTGAATAACCTATATTAAGTGTAATTTATAAAACGTCAGCTTCATTTATTAAACCAGAAATTGTAATGCATTGTGTTTGTTTTTGTCCTTTAAACCTAAATTTTCTCTTTATTATCTATGTTTTGAGGTTTCTTATATTGTCTATTTGTGATTTAGAATTTTTCACCCGAAAATTTTGGATTATTTACAATGAATTTTTCAATGTTAAAACTTTTTTTTCAATTCTTCATCTATCATACATCTCACATCACGTTGTATAATTAACACTTAAACCTACAACTACATTTGATAATAAACACACGAGAAATAAAATATTCACATCAATTATATTTTTCAATCATTCATCCGTCATTTTTGTTAATGACATTAATTGGTACAATACCTATTGCACTTTTAAAACTGCACATGATAAAAAAAAAAACAAAAACAATTACATTAATAAATAATATATGAATATGATCTATATAAAAATAAGCTTGATTATCTTTTTGTAAAACAAAGCTGTCAAATACTTCTATTATTGAAATATAAAATTAAACCAGCTACTATATTTAATAACATAATCTAAATATATCTTCAAAATAGCATTGTAGGCCGATCATTCGTATTGATAGCATATTTTCAACAGTGTAGTACAAAATTCTGAATTAACAAATCTTAAATTTTAGAGATCAAAGATTTAATTGAAAAATATTAGTTAAATTAATATCACAATTTATACAAATAGTACAGAGTTTTGTAAAATTACATAATTAATTAGATACTTAAAAGGTTTATTTTAGTAAAAAATGAATTATACATTTATTTTAAAATAATTACGAAATTAGTTAAATATTTAAAAGGTTTGTTTAAGTGAAAAATGAAATATACATTTATATTTTAAAATAATTACGAAATTAATTAAATATTTAAAAGGTTTGTTTAAGTGAAAAACGAAATACATTTATATTTTAAATAAATACGAAAGTAATTACATATTTTAAAATGTTTGTTTTAATGAAAAATGAAGTATATATTTTATTATTGTAAATAAAAGATATGAAAATATTTTTTTTCAAATGTAACTTAGAGAAAATATAGGAACATATATTTGATTTTTAGAATAATTAAAATATTTCAAATGTGTATACAAAAGTTTATCTAAGTAATTTTCAAGGAATGGTCCAAATAAAAAAAATCACACATGAAATAAATCATGACTTCTCTTTTAGTGTATTTTAGTGTAGTAGATTCAAAATTGTATTATTAATAATTAAAAAAATATCGTTTAAAAGAGTAATTTATGGAGTCTCAGTTAAGTATCAACATAAAAGTCTCATAGGTTGTTTAATATCTAATAAATGATATCGTGCTAATACTAAATTTGATACTGAGCTACAAAAAAAAAGAAGGATGGGAAAGTTGAAACAAAGGTAAATGAGGTTCTTGGTGAAACAAGCAACTGGTCTCTGGTCTCTCCAGCGAAAGCAGGAAGATCTCCAGGGCGTCTATCCCACATAAATCAAGATGAGGACATCAACATCTCTGCTTCGAGTTTTCAGTCCTCAGTTTATATGAATGGGAGGAAGGGCAAATAATGGAAGAAAGGACTGAGATAGGATACCTGGATAAAGTCCCAAACTAGTAACCCTACTTGCAGGTTAGAAGGAAAGGGATTCAAAGTATCTAGAAGATGATCACTGGATGAAGAAGGATCAACTCGAAGATGCTAAGATCAAAGGATAGTTCGCTTACTTGCGCAGAAAGTTATTAGAGAGTTTAGGAGATTGTAAAAGTGTTCTTATTATTAAAACTTCATCGAGGCTATGCCTTATATAAAGCTCAAAGATCCTAAACGTAAATTGCTTTGGATAATTATCCTAACAGTTTGATAATTATCCATCATTAAAATAGGAAACAAAACCAATATGAAAACATAAAACCGGTTTGATAAAGAAGGTGACATTTGTGCTGTCACAATACTCTCTCCTTCAGAAAATACTTGGCCTCAAGTATTGAAATCGGGATATTTGGCGGCAAAGTCCTGGTAAAACTCCCAAGTTGCTTGTTCCGGTGGGTAGCCTTTCCATTGAACTAACACTTTCGTGACAGCTCGGTTTCTGCGATTCACCATTTTCTTTTCAAGGATCTTGTCTGGTTCCTTGGCAATTCCCACGTCTTTGAGGTATTGCGGAAGAGGCGACTGAGTTGCAGGTGGGTTAGGACATAGCTTCAGTTGACTAACATGAAAGACGTTGTGGATGGCTGCACCTGGAGGAAGCCGAAGTTTATAGGCAAGCGAGCCCACTCGATCTTGTATCTCATAAGGACCATAAAACCGTGGTGAAAGCTTGTGAGGTAAATGTTGACCCTTGAGAGAATGTTGTCGATAAGGTTGGAGCTTGAGGTAGACGTAGTTGCCGATTTGAAAGACACGATCAGAACGATGAGAATCAGCGTATTGTTTCATCCTATTTTGGGCGCGCAGAAGGTGGAACTTCATCATATCTATGAGCTCTTCTCTGCGTTGCAAGGATCTGTCTACTGCAAGAGAAGTACTCTCACCAGGAAGGTAAGGCAAATGAACTGGTGGTGGCTGACCGTAAACAATTTCATAAGGAGAGCTTCGTGTTGCAGTGTGGTACGTCGTGTTATACCACCATTCTGCTAATGGTAACCAGTCGCTCCATGTGGAAGGTGTATCAGACGTCATACAACGGAGGTAGGTTTCCAAGGTTTTATTAGTAACTTCGGTTTGTCCATTGGTTTGAGGGTGATAGGCTGTAGAGAAGTTCAAATCGACACCATGAACCCGAAACATCTCTCTCCACACCTCACTTAGGAACGTAGGATCACGATCACTTGTAATGTCCTTGGGCATTCCATGTAAGCGAAAGACCTGATCCAAGTAAAGCTTGGCGATGTCCATAGCCGTATAAGGGTGAGACAATGCGAGAAAATGAGCATTCTTGCTCAACCTGTCGACGACAACAAGTATGCAATGTTTTCCAGCTGATGGCGGTAAGCCTTCTATAAAATCAAGACTGACAGATTCCCAAACACCAGTAGGGACAGGGAGTGGTTGGAGGAGGCCAGGTTTTGCAGCTAAGTCATATTTATTTCGCTGGCAAACAGGGCAGTTTCGCACATAGTTTTGAACCTCCAAACTCATCTTTGGCCAAAAGAATAATGACTTGATTCTCTGTAGAGTAGCATCACGACCTGAATGACCACCAATTGCAGAATCATGAAGCCATTTAAAAATATGAAGTTTGACTGCAGGGTCGTTACCAACCACAAGTTTTCCTCTGCGGCGAAGCTCCCCGTTGACAAAAGAGTAAGCGGCATGAGAGGAAGGTTTATCCTGCAGTTCATCGATGAGTTGCTTGAGAGTGGGGTCCGTAACCCATAAGAGCTTCAAAGCGTCATAGAACTCATGGTGGACGTGAGACAGAGTAAGATGCAATAGTTGTGAACCGGAGACTCTAGATAACGCGTCTGCGGCAACGTTTTCTTTTCCCTCTTTATACTGAATCTCAAAAGTATATCCCATCAGTTTAGATAACCACATGTGTTGGAACGGAGTGGTAATCTTTTGTTCTAGGAGGAATTTCAAACTCTTTTGGTCTGTTCGAATGATAAACTTGGAATGAGCGAGATACGGGTTCCAAGTCTGCACGGCGTGAACCACAGCAAGGAGTTCCTTCTCGTAGACGGAGAGACCTTGATGGCGAGGACCCAATGCTCGGCTAATGTAACAAACCGGATGGTTGTCTTGCATAAGAACTGTGCCGATGCCGGTGTTGGAAGCATCTGTTTCAACGACAAAGGTCTTTGAAAAATCAGGCAGTGCAAGGACTGGACCAGAGACTAAAGCTTGTTTGAGTAACCCAAAAGTAGACGAGGCCTCTGTTTCCCAAGAAAAGCCATCTTTGCGAAGCATAACAGTAAGAGGACGAGCAATGATACTGTATCCCTGTATAAACCTCCTATAATAGTTGGCGAGACCCAAGAAACTGCGAAGCTGTTTTTGATTCTTCGGGTTTGGCCAGTCTTCAATCGATTTTATCTTGGCTGGGTCAGTACTAACGCCCTCGGAAAAAATAAAGTGACCAAGGTATTCGATTCGTGTTGCGCCAAAAGTACACTTTGATTTCTTGAGATATAGTTGTTGGTGTCGTAGTATAGCCAAGACCGTTTCCAAGTGGATGAGATGATCTTCCCAATTCTTGCTGTAGATTAGGATATCATCGAAGAAAACTAGAAGAAATTTGCGGAGAACAGGTGCAAAGACATGATTCATGAGTCCTTGAAACGTACATGGAGCGTTAGTGAGGCCAAACGGCATCACAAGGTACTCATAATGGCCTGAGTGTGTTTTGAAAGCCGTCTTGTGAACGTCATCAGGAGACATACGGAGTTGATGAAAGCCTGCACGTAAATCAAGCTTAGAAAAAAATTTTGCACCTCCCAATTCGTCGAGGAGATCTTCCAGGAGTGGTATGGGGTATTTGTCCTTGATTGTTTGCTTGTTAAGACCTCTGTAGTCTACACATAACCGCCACGATCCATCTTTCTTTTTCACAAGTACCACTGGAGAGGCGTAGGGGCTTGCACTATACTGAATGATACCCTGAGTGAGCATGTCCTGAATCATCTTATCAATGGAGTCCTTTTGTAGCGAGGAGTATCGATAAGGTCTGAGATTGACCGGGTTCGCTCCTGATTCCAGCGGGATTTTGTGATTGAAGCCCTCACGATATGGAGGTAGTGCAGATGGTTCCTCAAAGACGTCCTGATACGACTCTAGTAGGCGATCAAGTGAACCAGTGTCGTCGGGCTGAGTACCGCTTGCTTCAATATGATAGAAGATAGTTTCCGGGTCAAGGGGTTGTTGCGCTTTATCTGTAGTATCAACGACCTCTCTGAAATGAAGTAAGGCGATCTGCGGTTCCTGTAATAGGAGTTTGTTGAGGCTGCTCCCAGAAATAGTTTTTGGATTGTTAGGAGATACTCCCCGGAGAACATGCTTAAGACCATTGAAGTGAAATTCCATACGAAGATTCAGGAAGTCCCATAGAATTGGTCCTAAGGTGGCTAGCCATTGAACTCCAAGGACGAGATCACTGCATCCTAGAGGTAGAGTTCTGATTTCTGCCGTGAATCCATAGCCTTGCATCTTCCACTTGAAGGAGCTGCACTTATATTAAGTGATCAAATCACCACTTGCTGCAACAACTGACATCGGTTTGATCGGTGTTAAAGAGCAACCCAATCCCTTGGCGATTTGGATATCAAGAAAATTATGCGTGCTTCCTGGATCGATCAGTATATGTAATTTGTGTTTCTCGTACTGACCAACTAAGCGCATACAATTGAACGTCGGGGCACCGTTGAGTGCGTGGACGGAGATAGTGGGGACTTTGTTATCCTCATCGCTAATAGTTGTCTCTCTGATTTGCTCTGTTAGTGCAATCTCTTCATCAAACTATGTGTCGGCTTCTAAATCCATAAATAGGAACTCCGCACGTCGGTGTTTGAGTTGGTGACCTGGTGTGAATGGTTCCTCACAAAACATGCATAACCCTTTCCTCTTTCGCTCCTGCATCTCTTCAAACGAGACCCTTTTTTGGGGTGCGTTGGGGAGTATAGGTTTATTGGTTTGATTTGCGACATTGGTAGTTGTAGGGGTCGGTGCATTGTTGTTTTGGTTCCTGTTTGGTTGGGAGAAGTTAGATCTCTGAGAGTTGTTGAAACCAGGACGAGATGACTTTGAAGGCGTGTGCATCAAAGATAACTCGTGTAGTTTGGCAATTTTCGCAGCTTCAGGGACAGTGTTAACCTTGAATTGACGCACATGAAGAGCCAAGTGCTGGTGCATGTTTGACAAAAATATACTCAAGGCATGACCAGGAGCAAGTGTGAGCCTTGTCATTGCGCTATAAAATTTTTCCAGGAACACATCGATGGTGTCGCTACCTTGTTTCAAACTAACCAACTCGGACAGAGGATCGTCAAACAGCTCACTGAAACGTTCTGAAACTGCAGCGACGTAATCTGGCCATAGTGGAAAGATGTTGTATTGATTGGTCATGTAGGAGTGATGCCATTGGAGAGCCTTGCCGGTCATGTGAAGAGAGGCCAGACGAACCTTTAGTTCTGGCGGAGTACTGTCGATGGAGAAGAATTGCTCACAACGGTAAATCCATTCTCGAAGTTCAGAGCCGTCGAACATTGGAAAGCCAATTTTCGTCAGTCTTGCCGAGAGAGCATGATGGGGTGGCGTATAGTTGTTGTTGGAGGTGGGAGTTGGTTTGGATGCGCTGTTGTCTAGGTTGAGACGGTCTGGTGGGTCTTTGACTTGAGGAGTTCCCTCAGTGATATCGGAGGTTGATTCCGATTGTTTCCCATCACGTTGAGGTAGAGGAGCATTAGCGAAGTATTTTTCGATAAGTGCTTCAAGTGCGGTGATTTTACCTCCGAGTTCCTTGCGGATCTCATCCGTTTGTTGAGTCTGCGAGGAGCGCAGTTCATCAATTTGCTTAGTCATCATCTCGTTCAAAGCTGTGGTTGCCCTTGTATCCATGGTCCCGAGGAGTTTAGTATCTGATACCAATGAGATAGGATACCTGGATAAAGTCCCAAACTAGTAACCCTACTTGCAGGTTAAAAGGAAGGGGATTCAAAGTATCTAGAAGATGATCACTGGATGAAGAAGGATCAACTCGAAGATGCTAAGATCAAAGGATAGTTCGCTTACTTGCGCAGAAAGTTATTAGAGAGTTTAGGAGATTGTAAAAGTGTTCTTATTATTAAAACTTCATCGAGGCTATGCCTTATATAAAGCTCAAAGATCCTAAACGTAAATTGCTTTGGATAATTATCCTAACAGTTTGATAATTATCCATCATTAAAATAGGAAACAAAACCAATATGAAAACATAAAACCGGTTTGATAAAGAAGGTGACATTTGTGCTGTCACAAGGACACAGTCTACTGATATTGGCATGACGGCCACAATTGTAAGGGAGAGATAGCATAAAGGAGTGGATGGGGAAGTAAATAAAACTACCCAACAAGCTGCATAAAAGGCAACAGAGGTAGAGAGGTTGGGGGATAAGAAAGAACCAAGCATATCCAAGGAGAAGAAGGCTAAGCCTCAGGATGCAAATTCGAAGGCTATGAGCACATGGTCTTCCCGTCGTCATCTTTAACATGTCGAGCTTCTTTTGGAATGTGTGCAGCTTAAACTAACCGGTTAAGCATTACGTAGTTAAAAAGTGGCTTAATAAAAATGATATGAAGTTTGGTTGTATTTTGGAGACAAGGATGAAAGAGAAAAAGGCAGATAGATTATTAAACTCTATGCTCAGAGACTGGTCGTCTATGACAAACTACGAGCACATTCAAGGAGGGAGGATTTGGTTTCTCTGGAGGGATACAGTTAGAATGTCTCGGGTCTACAAAACAGATCAACTAATTACTTGTTCAGTTGCTATGCAAGGGAAGAGGAGTTCTTCTGTACTTTTGTGTATGCAAGTAACCAGGTTGAAGGTAGGAAGGAGTTATGGGAAGACCTCTGTCACCATCATAACTCCCCAATGTTTAAAAACAAAGCATGGATGGTTATGGGTCATATTTTAACGAGATTTTGGATGGTAGCGAGCACTCAGAATTTGAGAGTTTGGCGAGACTACTGCTGGAATGAGGGACTTTCAGAAGATGATTCTTCATTATCACCTCATGGACATGGGATACCAAGGTCCACTGTTCACTTGGTGCAACATGAGATGCAAGATACAAGTGATGAAAGCTGAGGAGAAAATCAGAAGACAATTCAAGTACACGTCAATGCCATTGGGAAGTTACCAAACTTTCTTCTTATGGTCAAGGATTACTGGGAGTCGACTAAGAATCTATTTCATTCCACCTCTGCTATGTACTAGTTCTTTAAAAAATCTAAAGCAACTGATCAGAGAACTAGGCAGGGAGAAGCTTGGGAACCTAACGCAAAAAGCAAATGAAGCGCACTACACTCTTTGCGAATACGATGGCGATTCAGGAGGAAGCTGAAGCTTACGAGAAGTGGTTACATGTTGTAGAACTGTCTTATACGCGGTGTGGAGAGAGCGCAACAAGCGCAGACACGGAGAACAGACTCTGCCCTATGCAAGTTTTGATTAAGTTTACTGACAAAGCAATCAGAAATAAACTAAGCCTTATAAAGTCTAAAGGAGTGAAAGGATTTGAAAGAATTTTGGGCTTAAAGTCTTACTAACGTTAGCGAGGTGTAGGAAATTTTGTAGTAGTTTGAAGTAGAAGCAGAGCCGTGCACATAGTGTTAGGAGAGAGGCATTAGCCTCAGGCCCCCATATAATTTATAGAATTTGGGGCCCCAAATCTCCAAAAAAATTAGTGTAATTGTTCAAAAAATATTTTAGCACAAAACCAAGCCGATATCAACAAAAATGCTTCTGTCAATAAAATGAAAAAGATATAAAAAGGTTTCTGTATATTCAAATTGTCAAGATTTTTATTATTTTTGTTTCTCAAATTTGTTCCTACCAAATATTTGTGTACTTTCATTTTATAATTATTTCTTTAAATGCTAGATTTTATTTTTTGTAAAACATAAAAGCTCGGATATTTATTTTAGCCTTTTATTTCTTACTATACAAGTATTAGTTATTTTTTAATATTTATAGAGGATTTAAAATTATTTTCGTAAATATATATATAGATATGTTTATAAACAAAATATAAAAAAATGAATTCTTGCTGTTGTTTTTTGAAAATTTGATTATCCTTGCTGTTTTAGACAGTTTCATTATTGTTTTCTTTGATATTTTATATAGTTTAAAACTACATTATGTTTATTTCTGAGAGAGAGTATAAAATATAATTTTAAAACTTGCCTCAGGCCTCTAGAAGGGCTGGCACGGCACTGAGTAGAAGTAAGCTCTATTTTTTCAAAATAAGTCACTTTTTGATGAATAAAATTTAACATTCATGCAAAAAAAATATATTTCTCTCTTGGAAGGGTTAAAATCCACAGACCAACGCTTTTTTTGCTATGACGAACGGCTACATTGTTGGTAAGAGGAAAGTATTCTTCTTGTGAACCTTGAGGTGAAGTTTTTAAGCATGAAAGATTGGATATAAGAAAAGAGAAAATAAGAGTTGATATTAACGTCACTACATAGTAGTGTTACATGGGAATGAGCTGAAAAGGATGGTAAACGCCAGGAAAAAAAGGAAAAAGTTTGTTTCTTCATCTCCCTCGACTTGTATCTCTGGAAACTCCTGATCACCTTAGACCATAAAACTCTCTCCTCAGTCGTAAAAGTGATGCTTCACCTAAGGCTGTCGTGTTGCTCTTGTTGTAGTCGTGTTAATTATGTGTGAAGGTAATATTTTGGATGTTAGTTTTAATGGATTGTGCCCTGAACTTTTCATTTAGGATTTTATCAATTAAATGTTTGACGACCCGAGACTACTATTGATAAATTTTAGAAATTTGGGTTCTCTCTCAAACATGATCAAATTACTTGATCTAATATTCTAATGTTAAATAGTAGTTTCCACAAAGTGTGAAAGAAAGCTAATTGAGTGCTAAAAACAAACAACCATTAGAAAATACTCATAACAGAGTCATCGTTCATATACAAGTAGAAAGCGTTCATATACAATCTTTCATTCTTACGTTTCATGAGCCCATCACATTGCCTTTATCTCCTATCCTACAACAACATAAACACGTGACCAAACAAAATAAGCAATATAGCTAGCACATGAGGATACCAAAGTCCAACTAGTTGTATTCATATTCAAGAACCAACATGCAGTTTTTATTGTATATCAAAAGAACAAGAAACACAATCATAATAAACTTAACCAATCATGTGCAAATACCCTAATCTGAACTGACCATATAGACTACATAAGATCTTAAGTTTCCTTAACTCCTTACTGAATCAACAAAGATCATGATTGACAAATCTAAGGAAAAAAAAAAAGACATCGAAATCACATATCAGAATACAAACTAACCGTAGAAGGCAATGTCCAGCCATCTTCAAGTGACCATTCCAATGATCGACGCAAGTCCTTGCTCAAAGCGTTGCAAGTCTCTCCTTCACCACGTGGTGGAGGATACAGCTCAACCTGCAAAACAGATAATCGATTTTGACTGAAGAAATCAAGTTTCAAAAGTAGAGAATAGACTACAATAAAAAAAACAATTTCACAGCATCAAACTGCTTTGTATCTACCTGTAGTGCATGATTGTTCTTGATTGCCAAAACCTTTCCAGACCAGTAACAACCATCTTTATGCCAATCGACTAAGTCTCCGACTTTCCAGGAACCATGAGGGCCCACGAGAGGCACCGGGTTAGCCTCGTTTTTATGTACTGATGGGTATGCTGGTCGAACCATTATCCACTCTTTCTCCTCATCTTCAAACCGTTGAAACACTTGCTGCTCATGTATCTCTGAATCGTATAAAATTTTCAAAAACATGATATTAGTTAAAAAAAAAACAAATAAGCATTGGAAGATACGACTCACCTTCGTTCTCGTAATCAAGATACTTCAAGCTGTAGTACAATGTCCCCGCCACTATGTATATCCTTATTATCTAATTAACCATTGAAGAAAAAAAAAAAGCAAACCTGTTAATTTTATTGTACAACAATATGAGCCGGTCTTTAATGTGATAATGAGAAATCACCTCAAATATGACAATGATAAGAATAATAATGTGATTCTTAATATGGACTTAATGCAGGCTTATCTTCCTAATCACTAATATGAATTTATAATCTGATATAATGGCGGCAAAAGCACCCCTCCACTAACTACAGCACTGCCCGATGCAACAAGAACTCAACTAGGAGACACCAACTCTAAAGATTGATGCAACAAACTGGATTTTCGTTATGCCAGTAAGGTGAGGGTCTTTTGGTAGACCCCTTGAGTCTGATACGGGCTGTTAAAGGAAGCCTAGAGATTCTACACATGGTGAAGCACATGTCCTTTTACATATAGGCTCATGTTGATGATACAATTGGTACTTTTACATGCTGAGACATTAATTATGCCTATTTGAAATATTTAAGGGATTAATTCCCTAAAGAAACAGAGTCAATTTTACATTACCTTGCATCGAAACCAAGCTCCGCGATATCCATGTTCAAAGGATCTTACTTCAACAGTTTGACCATCTTTAAAAGGTAGGTTGATTTGAGCCATTTTGTATTTGAAGAAACTTTGGGCAATATATTAGTCAAGGATTAATAATTTTACATACTAAACCACTCACTTCACACAGTATATATATGTATTATCATATTTTATCTACACTATTGTGAATCCACAAACGGATTATTGTTTATATCAACTATATGTTCAAAAATAAAAATAACGTTGAAATCAGATCACTACCATGCCTATTTATAAAATCCGTTTGTCAACATACAACTTTGTTGCAGTACTAAATTTTTTTTTGTTGCAGTACTAATTGATAGTACTGAAAATAACAATGACATGTAACATTATATTATAACAAAACTTATACTAACAATCTATTCTAAGAGATGGACTTATCTCAAAGTTTCAAAACCAAATTCAAGAAAAAGTGGTTCGAAACCTAACAAAACCGAGTGCAAAACATCTTAGTAAGCAAAGACTATATAATACCAAAATTCTCCTCCTTAAATCATCAAGAAAAAAGTGACATACCCAATTCGTTTGAGAGTCAATTCAGATCTGGAACCAAACGTCTTGGCGGCGAGCGGCTGGGAATCATCAAGAAGTATGCAGAAGATACGGCAGGCTGGGATGGGCCTTTAGAGAAGAAATAAACTCTGGGCTTCGCACGCTTGATTCGTACTTTTATCTAGGGGTAGGCAAAAAACGGACAGAACCGAGTTAAACCGAGGCAACCGAACCGAACCGAATTAAAACCGAACCAAACTAGTAATGGTTTACTTACGTTGGAAAATTTTTAGAACCGAATTAACCAAACTGAACCGAACCGAAACCGAATCCATAAAATAACCGAAGTGCCACTCCTATTGCCTATAGTATTTATATGAAGTTCAAAGATAATAATTTAAAATAAGTAGATTACATTTTAATGTTTGGTTTTCTGTTTGGTTTTACGTTTAAATACAAAGAAATTATTGATTTAGTTCTATATTAGAATTAGTTCACATAATTTATTTTTTTATTTTCACCAACATAATGAGTTTATGACCATGCGTTAATGTTTCAAAATATGATTTCTCTTATGCCAAAATATTAATTCCCCAGTAGCTGGACTCGAACCCTGGTGGTTTCACCGTATTGAGATTTTACCTTCAAGTTAATCACCATCAAACCACAAGCACTGGTTAAAAAAAAATGTAAAAAAAAAAATATTCTTTATAATTTTTGTTTATACATGCAAAATGTATTAGTTTTCTTATAAATGTATTACTTATAAGTTTTTATTAAAAAAAGTTATATATATTATTCAAAGTTTATTAATTTCTACTACACTGTTATAAATATTTTTACTTATATTCTTTAATCTATTTTTTTCTAACCGGATGAAAGAGTGATTATCTATATGCATAAACAAATATAAAACATAATCAAGTGACTGAATGACAGTATAATGAATATATAAAATAGAAGACTTTTCAATAAAGAGTGTATTATATATTACTGAAATAGTATTAGACTTTGACTCCACACACAACTCCTAAATATTAAACTCAGCTTCAAATTTAAATACTAAGCCCTAACTCGTTATCACTAAATCTAAATCCAAATGTAAACTATATTATATATTCTTAATTTTTAAAATATAATTAAAACTAAATTTTTAAATTGTATATAATATATTGTGATATTAAACTATATTATATTATCATCTGAAAATAGTACATAAGAGAAACTTGTGTGAATCTACACTTGTATGGATGTGGTTGACGAAATGATAAAATTGATTTTGTAAATGTTTAATTTTGATCATTACTAATAAATCAAAATTCATATGAATAATACAATTACAAAACATACCTAATGCTTATTCAAGAGTTCATCATATTAATGTTTAATTTTCTTTCGTTACAATCACAAATATTGACAAACATGAAACAATTATTAGTACTTAGTATATACTATTATTCTAAACAAAATAGAATATTTTTCTCAAGCATCAAATGGAATAGAATATGAGAAATAGCATAGTACATTAGTATATGAACACGTCAAAGAAGAGAATTGTTGTATTTGGAGGGCAATAAAACTGTTCTATTTCATAAATATAGTAAAGAAAGCATCAAATGGAATAGAATATGAGAATGCTAGTGCATTATTTCTTTATGTTATGCTAGTGCATTAGTTTTGCAACCAAACTGTATCTTAAAGTTGCTTATAAAGTGGGGAACCGTTAAGGGCCACGCGGTGAGTCCTCTGAATTTATTATAGCCATCTACGCTAATATCTTTTGGGTCTTTTGCAATGTGCATTTATCATATTATATTGTGATCTGAGGATCTCCATCATAAATGAGGAAAAAAAACTAGTTATATATATGTGGTACATATCCCCTATATATTAAAGGAGAAGCATTTTTAAGGCTTTCCTGGTTTTCACTAGAATACATGAGAAGGCTCCATTCCACGTGTCACTCTGTGAGCGATTTGAAAAAAACACAATATTTAATGCTTAACTTTCTTTCCTTTTTTGCTTAAATAACAAAGGAACATAACGAATTTTTTTTCATAGCTTTGACGTCAAACGAAAAGAAACAACCACAATAACAACATATAGTTTCAATCCCCATCTCAACAAGAGGATATAGATCGTACTAAACTCACCACCACGAACCAGAAACACTTAGAAGCATTTTCGGTGAGATTTCTCTGTTTCTATTTCATGTCTCTTTGTCTCTCTGAAACACTATTTGAACGTTTTCTCTGCGTACGTAAACATACGTATCTTGCTTTAATTTTAGTTGTCAAGGTAACTAAGCGAGGAGGAAGAGACGGTGTAAAGACAAGGAGGCGCGAGGATGTAAAGGAACAACCATTGTTCATAGCGAACATAACCCAAAGCGAGACGTGTTCTTCTGAGTTCCCTTATGCATTGCCATACCATCTTGCATTAGAGAATGGAGAGGAGAGGAAGCTTGATTCAACGTTAGCATACGCTATGCAAGCATTGAAGGTTGCAGCAGAGTCTGATCTTCAAGTATGGTTGCTTATGGCTCGGGTTTTATCGTGGATGCAGCGCTTAACGAGACAGGGAAGTGGGAACAAGGGAAGCTGTTACGTCTGAATGCAAAGGTTCGTGTAGCCAAAGGAGAAGTTAAGGATGCTATTGAGACTTACGCACAACTTCTTGCACTCCTTCGGGTTCAAATCATGAAGCTTTAGTTCTGTAAAGAAAAATCCAAAGGGATGTGATGTAAAGGGTTTAGAAGTCTTGAGCTTAGGACGTGGAATGATTTTGCTCATATATATATAAACCTCTCGTAATGGGATGACGCAGAGACATGAGCAAGATCATGACAATCGTGTTGATGAGTTATATATATAAACCTCGCGCAATTGCCTCTGTTTCTTCTCCGCATCGTCTCAGTTTCTTCTCAGTATCTTCTCTGTTTTTTCACGTAAATATATAGTTTTGCGGTCAGTTGATGAGTTGCGAGGTTGGTTGGTCGAGGTCTCTCTTAGGTTTTGTTAATGATCAACTATATAAAATGAAGAGATAATGACTTCATACAATCTGTTTTTGTTATCAATTCATGCACGTTCCTTTGCCTTTTTAATTCATGCAAGAACAGTTTTGTTAATTGATGAGTTTGGTCTGTTAGAATAACATAATCTTCAAACACATTTTTTATTTAATAACATGGACATTATTGTGACGACCGTCTATGTTTGAATAACATAATCTTCAGATGGTATATCAGAACGATATAAAGGCTCCATGGTATACAGATGAAGAAGAAGAAGAAGATCGAGAACAATTGTTTACGTTATGAACTTTGTATATATCTAACCCTTTTATTAATCTTCGACCTTAGTATTTTTGGTATTTTTGGCGTTTTGTGTGGGATTTATTTGAGGACCTTTTTATTAATTAAAATTAACAATTTTTTTAAGTAGAGATAACAATATTTATTTTCTTGCTTAACAAGTTTCAAATATCTACGAAAAGAAGAATATTTCATAAAAAAATAACTAATATAAGCTCGCTCTTCTTGATCGGAAGATGGCTACCGCTACGGAGATAGCGAAGAGGATACATGTTAAAGCGAAGATGAGGCATATCACCGGGACGTCGTTGTTGTTATCTCTCTTTGAGATGAGTAACAGATGAAGTCTTGATTCGGGTGGGTTGTGTTGAACCCGCAGACTCTGTTCTTGATCCGACAGTCTCTGCATTTAGCGAAGTACGGGTCTCGAGACATTGTAGCATTTGTTTTCACAAATAATAACAGTTTGACACAAGCGATAACACATATTATATACAAACTATAAGAGTTCTTACTATAGTCTCTCATTGTCAAGTATGCTTTACGAGTCATTCTTACGTAGTACACGTAAATTTTAAAGCGAATGAAATACTACAATTTTATTACACGTGAATTTTAATAATATGGTTAAGATTTTTAAACCGATATCAATGAATTCTACCCATCCCGAATTAGACCGGCTAGCATTAACGTTTGGACAATATTTATATTTTATGAGTGATTAGCAAGGTAAATGGATGATACTAAATGTCATATATTTCATATTTTTTGTTATGTAAATTTATATATCTAAGAGTGATTGGCAAGGTAAAAATATTTTTCATTTAATACGATATTATACCAAGATACCACATTTATTGAATTAGGTTTAGTAAACCAATATAAGACTCACTGCTCCACATAATTTTATTTATTCACTACACCCGAAACCTTAACAAGTTTATCTCATTCTCCTATAATGGTTGCGGTAACTTATGTGTCTGATTTGAAACTATTCAAGTCAATGTGGAAGATTATGGTTAAGATCCTTTATTTGTGGAAGCAATATTCTGCTGGTAGTGGTCTAACTATTGAAATGGTTTTTATCGACTCCAATGTAGGCATCTTTACTCTTCACCTGAATAAATTTTATAAATTTCGTTTTTTTATTTAAACATGTCTAAGTTTCGAGTTTTTTATTTATTTTGTAGGTTGTGAAGATGTTTTACGCAGACCAAATTGAAAAATAAATGTTAAAACATAATGCTTGATTGTTAAAATTCATTGGCTTTATGTTTAATACATTGTAAGAATTAAACTCACCAGGTTCAATGTGTAGATATATTAATGTTATTGTTTATGTATATATTTTTATACAACGATTTATGTATATAATTTAATTGTCATTATTTAAAAAAAAATATTTTGTAATGACTAAGTATATTTTATATTAATTAATTTTAATTTAAAAATTAAAACTTTCATTTGTTATATGAACAAACATTTCTTTCAATATTAGTTAACGCTATATGTATAGCGATGAAACACTTTTAAAAAAATTTGCATACACACAAATATGCACATTAAAGTTAGTACTTATATAACAAAATGTGAGGTGAAGATTCTAAATCAGGCGTAATATAGAATATTATTGTTTTAAAATCTTCATTTCACCATTAACCAAATTGTAATGAAATGAATTGTTTTATAGGCATCTTAGTTTTCTTCAACAGTTATATAAATTTGATTTTATTATGATTTTTTCATAATTTATAATATGAAACGATTGGTTTATATTAGAATTGTCTAAAATTCAAAGAACATGAAATCAAACGAGTTTATCACTAAAATCCCAAAAATCTCAACCATTTTAACCGAATAAACAAAAATAAATATGAATTTAGAATGTATCTATATCATAGGATCTTAAAACCCGAAAACAACCCAAAACTAAACTGATATCCAAAATAAATATACCTAACGTCTTAATATCTTAAAAATAATCGCATCCTATGCAAGGTACGGGTTATCATCTAGTGAACTAGTATATTATTTACATATATTCAATATGTCTACCTTGCGTGATAGGATTGGCGACGAATAGTCAACACGAGAACCTA
Source organism: Raphanus sativus (assembly GCF_000801105.2). Classification (NCBI taxonomy): domain Eukaryota; kingdom Viridiplantae; phylum Streptophyta; class Magnoliopsida; order Brassicales; family Brassicaceae; genus Raphanus; species Raphanus sativus. Next base: position 19,186,732 of record NC_079517.1, on the reverse strand, counting down.
ACTCGTTTTGTTTTGCTTGGTGCATGGGTGAGAATTAACCCCCTCTCCTCCCTTTTTTTTTTCTTTTAAAAACTTTTTAGGGGATCTCCAACCCTATTCCATTTTTGATTCTAAACTTTATTTTAGAGTAAAATCTTCTTCAACTCCACTTTTTATCTAACATCAAAATGAAGTAATGATTAGGGTTACTCCATTTAAGAAGTAATCTCATCTATTACTCCATTTTGAAGTTTTTATTTATGAAATAATAATTTTAGTCTTAAATATTTTTATTTTATACTTAAATAATATTTAAAATAATACAATAAAAAAATAAAATATTTCACAAATTGTTATTTAATAACTTTAAATAAAAGATGTATAAACTAAAAAACAAAACAAAAAATAAACCATATAAAATAATATTATAAAAATAAATGATTTAATAATTCGGTAAATTATTTCCGGAATATGTAAAGTATTATTCAAATGGAATAGGTGAATTTATTTATCTTGTGGATCAACATTTTGATTGATAACATATGTACTTCTTGAGCTTGATGTATGCACAAACATTTAGATCAAGTAAGTAATTCAAATTACAAAACAAAAAAATCATTTTTAGTGTTTTTAATGCATAATTTTTTTTGAATTAGGAAATTGCATATGATGAAAATTGCACCAATTAAAATAGTAAGAAAACTCTAATTTTATTTTTAATGGTAAATATTTAATTTAAATAAAATATTTTCTTATGAAATATTTTTTAAATATAAAATATTTGGATTAATTGTTGAACTCTTATCAATTAAAGGTACTATTCATAATTATTCACTAAATAAAAATAAAACATTTGTGAATATTCTTTTATGGAGTAAGAAATGAAGTAATACATTGGAGTAAACCCTACTCCATTTTGGATTTACACCAATTTGGAGTAAAATATAGAGTAATACATTGCAGATACTCTTAAACCCGTTTTTTGTTACATGTTTTCCTTATTTTTAGAACTTTATATATCGATATGTTATAAAAATCAAACATATATTGGGTAAGTAAATAAATAGCTAAAAAGTTATCAATGAAAGGTATGATTATTAAGGATAAGCTAGAATTTCATAGATTAGTGCTGTATAGTAATAACATATGAAAAAGGTATAATCATTTTTGACCAAGAAAGGTATTGATCATTTAAGTAAATAACTAGATCATGACCCGCGCGACTGCGCGGATTTTATTTTTGTTTTAGCACATAACATATATTCTATAGTAGTCAATACAATTTAGAATTTTTTTATTTCACATAATGTAGTTTTTTATAATTTCGAGTTTGTCCAAAACGTATTGTTTAAAAACAATGAAAATTGTTTTTTGTATTAATAGTTTTTTATTGGTGTATTAGAGATATAATTATATGGTGCAAACATTAATATAATATCAACCAATACGATTTGGATTAAAATAACAGTGTATTACAGATGTACTGTGAACCACTAATCTAATAGTAATCAATACGATTTGGATTAAAATAACAGTGTATTACAGATGTATTGTGAACCACTAATCTAATAGTAACCAATACGCTTTGGACTAACATAATAGTGTATTATAGATATAGACATAAGATGGAAACACTAATCTAATATTAACCAATACGATTTAGACGAACAAGACTAAAGTCTCCATTATAATTTTAATAAAATAGTTATTAATTATTATAAGATAGATAAACAGAAAATTTAATGGGAAAAAAAAAGAAAATAGCAAGAAAGATTAATCGTGCGGATACGTAAATGTTTTATATTTAGTAAAATAACTTAAATGAATCTGTATTAATCCAAAAACAATTATAGATTCAATTTTTTAATTAGAGGAATAGTATTTTGAATGTGTATGCAAAAAATCCAATAAATTAAAAATGACAATGTGTTTTTTTTAGAAATTTAAGTGCAATAAAAATATACAATCTTTTTGTTTTATATTTATTGACAAAATAACTATTATGCCCAAGAAAGAAAAATTTCATTATAAATGTCCATGTCCATATAGAATTAATAAGTCTATTAGTAACAACAATTATCCAGGAAAGAGAGAGAAAAAAATAGCTACATCTTATTTTCCTTTTCTTTAATTTATTTTTAGGCTAGTAGACTCATAATCGATTTAAAATAAATTATATTTCTGTTATTGAAATCCCATAAATACGTCAAGTTAGCTATTAAGTTAGATATACATAAATACAAAATCCCATGACACCGAGATTTTTGGTATAGTATAGATTAATCTTGGAGAAAGGGGTTTTCCATATTTACGATATTTCAAATCTATAAATTTGATTGTGAATATTTGTTTGCCACCAAAATTTTAGGTATAGTAAACTCATAATCGATTTTTTAAAAGTTTGAATTGATGTTTCTATTATTGAAATAAGAATTTATTTTTAACTTGGTGAAGGGGTTTTCCCATAATTGATTACTTTTAAAGAATAAATTGATGTTTCTATTTAGTGTATATTCATCATTTGAGCATAAAGAAAAATAATATTATGATATCTTTAGTATTGGGTTTCAAAAAAGTACCGATGGGGTTGAAACATGTTGTTAAATTATTTGGTTAATTCAATACATTGGTTTGGGAGATAATTGGATCAAGATAGTTAAAACTGGGCATGTCCAATGACATATTTTGGACTTGTATATATTTTTAATAACATGTGTAACATTTATTTTTATTTTTATTTATTTATATATTTATTTTTAAGAACTCATACTCATGTCATATTTATATTGGAGACATTTGTTGTATTCATTTGACTATAATAAAAGAGAGGGGTTGTTATATTTGTACTATTATATAATATATACGGTGGAGTTAAATGATAGTCAAATGATTTAGATATTTTGTAAATAATTTATGGTGGAGTTAAATTATAGTCAAATGATTTACATTCACATGAAAGTTTGATGGAGTTAATGTTAAATAAAAGAATAGATAAAAAGAGGTGATGTTAAATGATAATTACGGTAGAGTTAAATGATAGGATAATATTAATTACGGTGGAGTTAAATGATAGGTGCTTGATATTAAACTCTCTAAGGAAACACTTAAATGAAAGGTTAGGCTAAGAATAATAATGTGATGTCCAACTTTAAAATCTACCTAGAGGAAGTTAAAATGTTTATGTTTTAATAAGATAGATATTATATATAATTGTAATATGGACAAACAGATAAATTATGTATAATTGCAATATAATTGTAAGATTTAGTTTCAGAGCAATGGTACGTATTATATTTTTAGTATATAAATCGACATGTAATAATGGTACGTATTAAATCCACATGTAATAATATATGGAAACCGTATATGGTATGTATTATAAATAAGAGATGATGTTTAATTTAAATATAAGAGGTCCACCTTTAAAATCCACCTAGAAGAAGTTGTAATGTTTCTGTTTTAATAAGATAGATATAGTACATAGTCGATTATCTATCTTATTAAAACAGAAACATTCTGTTGGATCTAACATTTATTTTGTAAGTTTTTAAATTAAATACATCTTTATACTTTATAGTTAAATATACATTAAATCACTTTATGTTCCTTTCTTTATACTACTATCCATGTTTCCAAATAATATACTTATTTTTTTATACTACTATCAATGTTTCCAAACAATATATTTATTTCTTTATACTACTATCAATGTTTCCAAACAATATATTTTTATACTACTATCAATGTTTCCAAATAATACAATAATTAATCTTAGTTATTTTATATCTATCATTTTCTCTTTAAAATTTTGTAGAAACGTCATAATTTTAAAGTTCACTATCATAAATTGCAAAATAGTGAACTTTAAAATCTCGATTATAAGATTACAAATTATGAAGCTATTACAATTTAAATCCAATTAGATTACATATCGGTCATCCATCAGTTCAATCGGTTAGTCTCGGATTTTAGTGATTTTTTAATATGAATATTTTAAAAATATAAATTGAATTGTCAGATCTCCGGATTAACCGGTATAATCACAATCGGGTTGAATTTAAAATACTGATTTAAATGCAAAAATATTTTAAATACACACTCTTTAAAATTTACCAAAATATTTGTTAAATTAGTAGTGAAATTTTTCATCGTAAAATATTCCGTGCTTCAAAAGTGCGGATCAAAATCTAGTATTATATTATAACCACGTGAAAAAATCCATGAAACTCGGACACGTATGATCTCGTTCGCACTTTCGTGATCATTTACTGATTTTTAAACTATCCATTCAACTAATCGAGCTTGAGGGTCAAATACTTAAATTTATCTTTCAATTAATCTTAGTTAAAATAAAAATGGATTAATTTTTTCTGACATTCGAAATTGCGATCAGTTGATAAATTTTCAGCATTAATATATCTGAATCTGAACACATCATGTGTGTTTAATAGGAAATCTTTTAGCAAAAAAAAAACACATCACGTTTGCACAAAAAAATGTAATTTATGTAAACAGCTTTTTAGGATAACAAAAAATCTGTGAAAAATAGAGTACAAATTCCAAATATATGCCAAACATTGAGAAAATTAGCATATACATATCATGTGAGTTAGTCTTTAATTAACAATCACTAAACAGACCGTGAAGCTCATAATATCATTCATTGTTCACCACCTATTAAGCACCCACTTTTCTTTTTGGTCTCTCTCTCTCTCTCTCTCTCTCTCTCTCTCTCTCTCTCTCTCTCTCTCTCTCTCTCTCTCTCTCTCCATATATATAATTGACTCCATACATATATAATATGATATATATACATCCTATTAATACGCAACACCCACCCAAATATTACAATTCACAGGTTTCCATTTTCCATAGTTATTATTGTAAACTTAAAGACTGAACGCTTGTGTTTCAAAAAAAAAAAGACTGAACGCTTAGATCGATCTGCGTATATTTTCTTCAATTTGGCACGAAAAAGATATAAAGATGGAGATCAAAGTCAAACCAAAAGCCTTAGAGTCAGAGATTATAGCAACTAAAGTAGTGGAAGATGATATGAAGGAGATGAAAGAGTGTGTCCTGATTGGTCAAGCCGCAGATGAAGATATTGCTAAAGAACAAGCAAATATGAGTCACAACTCAGATGAAGCAAAACAAGATCAAGATCAAACTAAGAGTGACTCAAGATCGTCATCCTCATCACTTGAGATGATAAAAAAGTTGGAAAATGGTAAGCTGCCGATCTTTTGTCCTTCTGTTCGTCTTCTCTTTTTTAAAATCTTTGTTTGACTATTTCATACATGGAACAAAGTCATATACATATCAAAATTGTAGGCAATAAAAAAGGAAAAAGAAAACTCTATTGAATATATTGTATTACAATTGCTAAATCTCATATATATAGGGTATATATATATATGGGGGATTGTGTGTCTCTATGTTTGTTTGTTTGCTTTCTTCATTAAGCTATATATCTCGATCAAAAAAAAAAGCTATATATCTAGCACCAGCAGTATTATATTCACATAACGATTTTGGGCATAAATATGAAAACCGCAGAAATATGTCTTCTTACCACATCTTATGAATTGTAGTTTTAAATTTATTTACGAAATCTTATAAATTTTTAGCTATTTCTCAACTTTTATTTCCCTTTCCTCATTTGTCCATTAAATATAATATTACGAAATGATTGTGGGAACATAGATCATATCGCTTAAATCAGTCATTACTTTTTATATTTTCTTGTATTATTTATGGAATATATACGTGTTTGTATAATAAGCCCATATGTATGTAAGCCGTTTTATGAGCTCACATATTTTGCAGGCAGAGATTCGAGACAGAACGTAGAAAACACCAAAAAGGAAGAAGAGAAGAAAGAGAATAATAACATGAAGCACAAGAAGGCGAGTTCACACGTGTGGGACTGTGGTAGCTCTCTCTACGACTCTTTCGAGCTGAACTCGTTCAAACGCCAACTCGAATCAGCTATATCTGCTTCCTCCGCCAGAACTATGTCCATGTCTCACCTCCCCGACCGCCGAATCCCTCTTCTGAACTCGCTCTCGCCGGAATATCCTCTTCCTCCTCCGCCGGTTACTTCTTGTTCCTCCTCCGGAAACAAGAAACTTTCAAACAAGATCTCTCGTTCTCTTCAGAGATTCTTGAAATCAGTGTTCAGACCAAAACATCATCAAACTTTGTCCTCAAGCACTCCTTCTTCGCCGGTCTACAAAAGGGCGGGTCATGGCGGAGGCGGTGGCGATAAAGATCGATACTACGTCGTTTATGACAAGTCAGGATCGTTGACCACGATTCCAGAGTCAACAGAGAAGGAAGTGGGCCCGGAGATTAACTCTCTTGTTAGGAAAACCGTGTCCGAGAGATTCCCGGCGAGTCGAGTAGCTGGTATAACATGTGCATGATTAATAATATTTATTATCAAAGTCGTATATTTGGTAGTATATATTATGATATTAACTAGGGTGTTTTTCTTTAAGAAAACATTTTGGAAAAAGTTAATAATCGTCTTGGATGTATGTGAATGTCAAAATCTAATAAATTTATGATGCAACGTACGTATCGTAACCGTTTAGTTTGGATTTATCTTCCTTGAATATGATGTAGCTTTTTTTGGAACAGTATGATGTAGCATTCCTGGTTATAAAGGAACGTTGGCGATCTAAAACATTTACGTGTTCTAAGAGACGGTTTCTTTCGGACCGTGTCGTAGGAGGAACTCGTTTTTCTATGGTAAAAAATATACCGGTGAGTTAGATTGAGTAGCAGGGCCGTCTTGAACTCTATAAAGACCCTATTCAAATTAAAAAACAAGACCTTTTTCAAGAATTTAAAATTATTTATGTATTTTCCAGATAAAATATTATTGTACCAATCTAATTTTTATTCTAAATAACACTATTTTCTAGTTTTTTTATGTAAAATCATCGACCAATTTTTTGGTTTGGTGGAAAGATATATTTTTGTTTTTTAATTAAATGTTTATGAAAACACTTCTTTGAAGATATGAATTTTCAGTTTTTATGTTTTTTATATCCGTAATCAGAAGCTATAATCTATAAAAAAATAATAGAACAATAGAATATGTATAGTGGCTAGACAAAAAAAAATATAGTCTTAATTTCATTAAACAAGAAGTTGGAAACTCTTTTTTTTTTCTTTCACGACGGAAGGTTAAACTAGTATTTCTTTTGTGTTTACTATTTTTTAGGAATATTAGTGAAAATTATATATTTCTCTTCCTATTCATAATCACTAATTAATAACAGTTCCCTAAACATAATTAAATTAAAATATTAACTTTCTAAACCTACATTGAATATTAAAACAAACACCAACATCTATTTTTTACTTTCCAAAATATATAATTGATATAAATGCTAATTACTTCCTGATTTATTGCATTTTTTGCTGATTGTGTTAACAAAATTAAATTTATAATTTATATTTATTGGTTAATAGATATGGAAATTAAATTTAAATGATAGTTATCTGATTTTCTAAAATATATGATTTTATATGTATAGCTATTACTAAAACAAAAACAAAAACTATAGACCCTCTAAAATTTTGGATTCTGTTCGACTGCTCTAGTTGCACGTACAAAAAGACAGCTCTGTTGGGTAGTATAGGATCCGACCCAGTTTTGACTCAGTGTTCTTATGCGTTATTAAATTTCGTCGGTTGTATGTCAGATTTAAGATTTCATGAGATTATAATCATGTATTCACATTTAAATAATGAAAAGTTGTTGTTGAGCCAAATAAATTTACGTGATCATTCAGACATCCCCTATATATTATTTGAGAAGCATTCTCAAAGTGCCTTGCTTACGTGTCGTTTCCTCAGTGTCTCTCAGACAATTGGCTTACGTGTCATCTCGAGACGTAATTTGCATTCAATTCTGTAATCGTAACATTCAATTCTTTAACACAACACAATAATCCCGTACATGTGCATTGATTAGTTGACATATTTAAATAGACGAATGTTCGAAATTGTATAATACGCATATACACATTAAATGAATCAAAACGTCCAGATTCAATTAATACTTGCATATGAAGTAAAATACTTGAAGAAGAAGTAAAAAACGGACGTGATATATAAGAACTTGCATAGCAAGTATATAATTAATAAACTTACCTATTGTGAGATTAGCAATTACTTTATCATGCCATAACTGATATTGTATAGTTAATAGGTCCACCATCGTCATTGGAAACAATGTTAGTATATAATGGATTTGCCTACATGGAGTTCAAAACACATCCTCTATCAAATTACAAACGTTCTAAATTTATTTTACATTGTATAACTATGAACACAGTGTCTGAGCTTAAGCCTTTCAAGTCCATGTGGAGAATCCGAGTTAAGATCATCCGTCTTTGGAGGCAGTACTCAGCCGCCGGTGGTCTGACCATTGAAATGGTACTCATCGACGCTAATGTAAGTATTCTTGACAAAGATGTATAATAACTTTACTTTTGCATCATACATATATAAGCAATGAATAAATTTATAATGATTGTTCTTATATAGGGTGATAAGATTCATGCAACTGTGAAAAAAGAATTGGTGAACCAGTTTGATCACTTCCTAATCGAAGGTGGTTCAAAAAATTTCATCAACTTCTCTTTGAACCACTCATGTGGTTCATATTGATCAACCAATCATCCGTACAAGATAAGTTTCCTAGCAACAACCCGTGTGAGAAACTGTGAGGACTTACCAAGAGTGTTAAGTGGTTTTCAACCGGTTAATTACCGGTCGCTACTAGATGGAACTCTCAATGCAGACTACTTGGTTGGTTAGTATCATAAACTCTGTCTAAACTTTTCTAAATCACTTCTCATATTTTAATCTTTTATCTTACAGATGTCATAGGCGAAATTGTGGAAGTGACACATCTTGAAATTGTTTCCGTCAATGGAAAAGACACTAACAAGATTACCATTAAACTTCGTAACACTGAGTAAGACCTCATGTACTAACGTAGTTTGTAAAGAGAGAACCTAAGTTAAATTTCATACTTTTTACATACTAATCACTGATGTATGCATTAGGGACGACCGTCTCCCATTGGTTTTATGGGGGAAATTTGCTGCGGATGTTGCTGAAGCTGTTCAAGTTCGTGGAGAACGTTCAGTGATATGTGTGTTGCGGTTTGGGAAGATTAAAATTTGGAAGGGTAAATAATCTCTAATTGGCCATGGCCATTTTTTATATTTAGTTTCCAGAAACGTATATATTCTTCACAAATCCTCTTAAAGCATCTAATCCTGTTTTTTTTGGTATTGACAGAGGATCGTAGCATCAGCAATGCTTATAATGTTTCGATTGTTGCACTTAATCCGACCATGCCTGAGGTCGAAGCTTTTGTAGCATTGTAAGTTTGTTTCGTGTATTATGTTACATTCAGTTTTTTTAATAGTATTCATGTTGTCTTCAAATTTGTATAATACGCATTTAATAGTTTGTGTTAAATATTTGTAAAGGCTTCCAAAAGATGATCTTGCTTTAGCCATTGTTGATTCTAAGCCTCTAGCTATGGTTAATGGGGTTTCGGACAAGGAAGATTTTTTTGTGCACACACCTCGAAAAACCATTGCGGAGATGTTTGAATCAAGACAGGTATAATGGTTGCGTGTTATTGTATTATTACTCTGAATTACTATAATCATATAATGAATTCTAAATTGATTATGTAGGTCGAGAAGTGTATAGTTCTCTGTACCGTTGCTGCCATTGATTCCGACATGGGATGATATTATTTGGGTTGTAAGGTTTGTGCCAAAAAGGTGCAGATTGTCCCTAATGATGATATTGATGATGAAGAAGATGAAAGTAAGTTGGGTTTTACTTACTACTGCGAGAAATGCAAAGAATACAATCCAAAGCTTCTTCCAAGGTTTGGTTATAGCCATTGATGTTCTAATTCTTTTATATGTAATTTTAGAATAAATTTTGTGACCGGGTAAACCATAACGATATTATCTTATTCTATGTATAGGTACAAATTGCATTTGGTTGTCCTTGATAATACCGCGAATGCAAAGTTTCTCCTATTTGACAATCTTGCTATTCAACTACTTCATCAGCCGTGCATTGAGCTGACTGGTCCGAATTGTCACGAGGTATTGCTATAGTATTATAAAGGATTAGGTAGTAATGATATACAATACACTGATTATTATATGTTCGTATATCACATATATATTTAACAGATTGAAGAACCCCAAGATCTCCCTCTAGCCCTGAACGATCTGGTGGGTAAAACCTACTTATTCAAGGTCAGTATTGAGCGGGAGAATTTTGTGTACAAGCATGACACTTACAAAGTGTTGAAAATCATAACCGACGCTGACATGATCTATGAGTATGGGCAAAACAATCAGGTAAAGATAATGTGTAATGTGCTTTAATTATTTTCATTGTAATTCTTAGGAAGTGGTCAATTAATATTACATTACCAATTCAATTTAGGTTGTAATTCGTAATGAAGTTCCAGAAAACTCTGTCCTTTCAGATGCACCCGAGGTTTGTTTATAGTTTGTTTATAGTTCGATTTCGTGGTTTAATTAATTTATACCTACTAATATCGACTGTTGTTGCAGGGTTCTATGATTTTATCGGGTGGTTCATCGGAGATTTCACAGCTACCGGAACTAACCCCAGCAAAACGCAAGGGACTCCAAGTTATTAACGTCGAGGAAGCGGTTGATCAAAACTCTGTTACCCGGGCTCCATGTTTCAACCGAGTGAAGAAGGAAAAGATTCATAAAAGTGGCTAGAGTTAGTTAGGTGAAGGCAGTTTGGATGGTGGAGGCACTCTATTTATAATATTTTGATTTTGGTTTTATTTTATTTAAGAATTGGATTATTTTGCATGCTAAGGTTTTTTATGATTTTTATCTTATTTTGAGAGTTTTTGTTTGACATTTAATTAATGAAGAGCCTCTACTTTTATATTATTTCTTTGTTCGGTTTATTGTTTATCGTTTTTTCTACCATTTAGTTGCTACATGGTTAGTTTACTTAAGTGACATACATCGGTCTTGGATATAACATTTTGGTTGTATTTTAGAATTTTCTGAAATGAAGTACTACAAACCCGTTTTAAGTTGCATTTTTTAAAACTGATCATAACATGATCAAAGCTCGATTACACATACTTGATTAAAACAAACAAACGAAGACAAACATTCGAAATAGAACATGAAACATCTTACGACCTAGATTAAAAGGATTACACAACTCTTCACCATCAGTTACTCTTTATTTCTCGCGAAGTTGACAAATTGTTTCACCCTTTTGAAATAAATAACAATGATCGCATAGTTTGACCATGTTATCCGGATTGCATGTTCCGTGTGGCTTAAGGTTGATCATATTTACATAGTACTCATGCTTCATTATGTGGGGGATATCGATGAGTGAGTTCTTGATGATGGTCCAGCAATGATCAGAGGTTTCTATTTCTAGCTTCCACTTGAGTTTATCCAAGTATTTTTTTCCTTGGGGATAGTAACCCCGTGCTAGCAGTAAAAGACCATAGAGATAAGTACCTTGATCATTGCCCCCATATGATGACAGGCGGAGATGGCGCGAACCAATTCGTTTCTGGTCTTCCATAAAGTATTTGAGGAAGCCTTCAATGTAGTGTGCTTGGGCGTTGTCATGCTCTAAACAGAGTGCTTTGAAGTTGGCGTGATTCGTCAACATTTCCATCGGATTCACCACAAAATAGTCGAGCCTAACGGTACGGAAATAGACATCGGGATCTGACCTCAATGAATTTTCGTCGACCGAGTCACCTAAGCTTTCTTGGGAAGGATAATTGTTTATAGAATTCTCGGATGACATTGTCTTTCTTTAGTAAGGGATGTTGAGTTTGTTTGCTTTAATTTGCTGCGTTTACCAAATATGGTTTTGAGGTGGTTTGCATGAAAGGATGGAAGAGAAAGTTATATAAACAAATAGATAGGCTTGTTTTAGATTATAAATTTGTGCAAGAATCAAAAAATATTTGATGTGATCCGTGCAGCTTTAAAAAGGCTGTCTGATATTGTGTTGTCATTTCGTCTCATGCATCATTGCAATAAAGAAATGCCATGCATAATCTTGGTGATCGAACTGGTCAGGTACTTCATATATATAGCTTATATTGTTATATTTGGTTAGTTTTAGTTCAGAGAAATCGATTTGTCTTGGTGATCGAACTGGCCCGTTTTTTGTTTGGTTTATTGTTTATGTAATTTGTTAATATTATATAGTATTACTACCAATCAACTACGCTAATCAACTTCTATTATTTAATCCTATTCGAAATATTTTAACAGGGTTAATTATTATTCCGCTCAAGAGGTTACTCTAAATTCTATTTGTATTGGAGACGTACCTTTTTAAGTAGTGTCTTTTCTATCGAACGTCAGTGTAATTTCCATGGGACGTGATATTCTTGGCTTCCTTATTGCTCCAAGATTAAAAAATCACCGGTTATCGTTGGTTTGCTTTAAACCCTGTCTTACCAACATAAAGGAAAATGAAATATTTCATCAGCTTAAAAATATTTAACCTTCGTGTTATATATTCTACTTCTCTAATGTACTGAAATTGTTATAATTTTCAAAGGGGAATTGTAATAGTAATGGCAATACTTGGTTAAAAATTTAATCTTTTTAGGTAATATAATTTGCGAAGGAGTCTGGATTGGTAATCGCAAAACTTGGTTACCAAATTTCAAATTTTATGTATATATGAGTAACCTAAATTTCCCATTATGACTTACTATAGTCTTTATTTCTTTATATAATGACACCGTTGTATAACATATGTGGAATATTTGGACTTCTTTTTTGTGTCGACAAAAATTATAAGTTTTCATATATAACACTATATATTTACACCGTCTTTTCATTCCCAAAAAATATAGATATAAAAATACTAAAGGACAAAGCATATCAAGGAGAAACCTAATCTGTGATGTTTACTTTCAACTCTATTTTGGAGTTGAAACCTAACAATTCCATGTGGAAGATAAAGATAAAGATAATTCGTTTGTGGAAAAACTATTCAACAGCTAGTGGAAAGAGTATTGAGATGGTCTTATGCGATTTCAGAGTAAGTGTTGCTGATGGATTCATTTATTTATATAATTTCGAATGAATTAAATTATTGTTTGTACAATTGACAGGGAAATAAAATTCATGCTTCAGTTAATGAGAAATTGGTACCAAGGTTTGATCCATACTTGAAAGAGGGTTATACAAAGGTGATCATAAATTTCTCAGTCACCACCGCTGGGGGTTCATATCGAACAACCAAACATCCATACATGATAGAGTTTTTAAACTCTACCCGTGTCCGTGTATGTGAATTTCTCCCTGACCGCCTAACTGGTTTCCAGCCAGTCGATTCTGCGATATTTTATATGGTGGTGTTAACACAGATTACTTGATCGGTGAGTATACATATTTGTTTTTGGTTGTTATGGTAATAATTTTTTTAATTACTATTTAAACTTTTAAACCTTTGTTTACTGGATTTTCTGTAGACGTTATCGGACAGATAGTTGAGGTTAGTGACTTGGACATTGTTTGTGTCAATGGAAAGGACACTAAAAAAATTTCTTTGGTACTCCGGAATGAAAAGTAAAGTTTTCATTATTATTCTCAATCTAACAGTCTTAGTAATATGAAAGTATTGAGAATCATTGTCCAATGTTTTTCTTACTTACAGTGATTGTCGGCTCAATATTGTTTTGTGGGGTAAATTTGCTTTGGATGTTAGCGACTTTATTCAACTCTCAGTACAACAGGCTGTGATCATTTTAAGGTTTGGGAAGGTCCATATTGTGAAAGGTAGTATATGTGTCATATTTATAAAGTTGTCACTATATATTATGCTTATTAAATTGAAATCATCTGTAGTTCATTTTAAAAAACTGTAATTTTTTTATTATGTATCTAGATGATTGTACTGTTTCTAATGCCTACCAAGTCTCTGATGTCGCCATCAATCCTGGCATGGAAGAGGTTACATATTTTGTTTCATTGTAAGCTATTGAATTATAAACAATGTCTTACATGTGTACATTTATCTAAATTAGCCTAAATTATGTGGTTATAATTTTATCTGCTTTGTATTTATTATTGCAGATTACCAAAGGATGATCTGGTTTTAAAAATGGTGGATTCGAAGCCTCTTTGTACTTTTTCTGATATATTCGAGAAGGAACAATTTTTTGTTGCTACCCCAATGAAAACAATTGCTGAGGTATTGGCAACCAAACAGGTAATTACATTGCTGACTCTTATTAATTAAAATTCATATTACTTGGAACTTCTCGGGGGTGACCAGATTTCTTTACTGCATAGGTTCAGATGTGTATTGTTATGTGTACCATTGCTGCCATTGATACTGAAAAGGGATGGTTCTATGTTTGTTGCAAAATCTGCGCACAGAAAGCTTTGACTGTGCCTAAAGACTCTATTGATGGATCAAATAATGATTTCTTTATTTCAAATAATTACTATTGTGTCAACTGTAAAACATATTGTCCAAAACGACCACGTAGGTAATTATTTATATTTCAGAGTACTATTTTTTACATCGGCAGTACAGGAATATTTTGGCTTAATGTATTTGTTGTTCTGTGTATAGGTTGAAGTTTGAAATGGTGGTTATTGATAATTCTAGCGACACCAAGTTTCTTGTGTTTGACAAAATTGCACAACAATTGATACGGCTCCGTTACCTAAACAGAACTGGTGAAAAATCTAATAAGGTCAGTATTCAACTAATATTAAATTTGTTATCTCAACCGTTTTAGTACGGCATTTTCTTTAAGGTTAAGTGAAATCCTAATATTCTTATGGTTAACAATGTAGAATGAAGTTCTGGAAATTTTTCCTTCTGTTCTGTCTGAGTTGATTGGGAAAAACTATATGTTCAAAATTGCTATTGAGAAAGATAATTATTTGTACCAGAATATACCTTACAAAGTGGTTAAGATTTTGACTACTTCAGAGATTGATACTGAATTTGATTGTAACCATTCTCCGGTAGTAAGTGTAACTAGATTTTGACCCGCGCTTCGAAAGCGCGGGTATTATTTTTCACTTTTATAAAATATATTATTTATTTGTAATTATTGAATTTATTTATTTTAATAATTTTTTTTAATAAATTCGACACATAGAGTGTCTCTGATAAACTATGTATTTCTCTAGTTTTGTTTTATTCGCTCTTCAATCAACATATTTATTTGACTTATTGTTAAAATAAATGATTATAGACTTTGATCTCTGCACCTACGCGGATGTATATTTTTAAAAATATGATGATATTTGTTTTTCATGTAATTATTAGGGTTTAATAAAATGAATCCAAGGAACAGAACTGATACCAATCCGTAAATATAGTACCAAACCTGAACATAAATTGATTAAATAGTCGAATTATTCAAAATTTTGTTAGTTAGAGAACCGAATCGGATCCGAACCGAAATATTCGTGTACCTGAATTTATCTAAAAATAGATTTATATACTTATATATTAAATATTTTTATATTTAACGTATATAAAACATCAAGAATGATAATTTTAAATTGGTTTAAAATACTTGAAAATATATATAGATAGTCAAAAACAAATATCTGAAATAGTTAAAGTATACTCAAATCACCAAAAATACTTAAAATAATTATTGATTCCGTATCCAAAATTTTAAATCAACCCAATTGATATGTTAAGCTTATGTATTCTGACATATGTTATTTAAATTTATAGGTAATATATTACTTTATTTATAGATTTTGAGAAATTTAAAATATATAGTGATTTAAAACTTTAAAAATAATTTAAATAGGTTATCCAAACCCAAACTAAACCCGCAAAGATCCGAATCAAACTCAAACAAAAATTTAGAAACATCCTAATAGGACTGAAATCTTTGACCTCGAAAACCCGAAACGCAAACCAATCAGAACCAAACCCGTATGGATGTCTGAAAACTCATCCTTAGTCATTATTATATATCATATAATTTCATCATATAATTAATCGTATTTTGTATGTACCATCATATAAGTAATCATATAATTAATAGTATTTAATACGTATCATCATATAAATAATTACATATATTATATTTTAAAAACTTAATATGAAATATAAAAACCATAATTTGAGTTGGTATTTCAAATTGGGCTTTGTATTGTATTTTTCTTATATATATTGACAACATTCTTTTATAATGGACTTAATGACTTAAGCCCATTAATTTTTCTGTTTAATACTACTATCTTTGTTTCCAAACAAAATTATTATTTTTAAAGACTACAATCCATGTTTCCAAACACACCAATTTTTTTTAAAACTCTTATTCAAGTATCCAAACACAGTGAAATTGTACTTCAGCTTTAATAAGATAGATATACTTATGCAATCTAAGATTTTGTTAATGAGAATATTTTTCTAAACAGTTTTAGCGTGCAAAAGGGATAGGGGATATCGATATTTTGTATTGAAGTATTAGTTAATTTTCTAAATATCTAGCGAAAAAAGTGTGGCATTAAGGGAAAGTATATTTAATTATGTTATGACTTTTACTTGGGAAGAAAGAATCGAGAGAAAGAGAAGGTTATAGATTTTTTTTATTAGATTGCCTAAGATATTTATTAGGTGGTGAGTAAGATTTGGTTATAGATTTTTTTTTTTTAAGTTAGCAATAATCGTGAACCATTTGTTACACCTATAGCCAAACACACCAAATTTTTTTAATAATCTTATCCAAGTATCCAAACGCACCGAATTTGTACTTCACCTTTAATAAGATAGATTCCTAATTATTTGTATTGATAAGAATGAAAGGTGGTCTACGTTAATTTTTTTTTTGGTTAATGTAGTTTTTGCAGGGATCTCATAAAACAATATGTCCTGCCTCCACTACTCGGGAAGGATCCTCAGAGGTAATATAGTATCAAAGTTTTAAACTATAAATTGGTGTTCCTTTATTTTCTGGACTAATACCTAAGCAATTTGGTTGATAATAGGGCTCTACCTCGACTCTATGTGATTTACATAATAAGGAAGTCGCCGGCAAATTTACCAATCAAACAATTCACTGAAGAAACAAAAGAAGTTAATAAGTGCAGTTACTTGGTGACGTGAGTCTCTATTTAAGAGAATGTTTTGTCGAAGTTATAGTCACGTTTTAAGAATGGACACAAGTTTTAAGTTTTAGTCATTGAATTTTATTTTGTTTAAATTGATGGTTTGATTTTCAGTTTGAAGAGACATACCTATAATATTCGATGCATTATTAAGATTCCTGATTTGCATACTGTTCCTAATCAACTGTCCCGCGAGGTTTAAGCTCTGCATCGTAACCTGTTTCCATTTGAAAAATTCTTTTGAGCACAAAATTATTGACATATAAGGCAATTCATATATATATTCTAAACTTTGATCACTTTACAAATAAAATTAATATTACTATTCAAGTAACCCTACAATTAATACAGAGATACAAAATATATATTCTGCCTCTTTTCATGCCTCTTTTCATAGTAGGTAAGTATATATTTTTTCTTTTTGGTGTATCTTATTTACAAAATACAATAGAAAAGTCTTTTCGTTTTTATAAAGCTTAGTGTTTGTCTCTTAAAACGATAAACACAAGTTCAGCTATGAAACGTAAGAAGGGTATTTCTAATCATCAAGGTGATAGTGAAAATCGTCCACCAAAGAGACTAAGAGAAGGTAATTTGATATATTGTTGTTTTTTTGATAATTATGTATTACTAAAAGGATGTGTATAAAGGATCTTTAAGCAATTGTCAAATTTGCAGACGACATACGTTTTTCTAATTCGCCTAATCAGACGTTTGAGATTAACAACTGGTCTGAAAACCAAAAAGATGGAAGATCCAAAAGGCGTGAAATTTTGCAAGACAAAACAAATAGTTTTTACAGTTGTCAATCTACTCTTCAGGAAGCTTTGTTGCATTACCGGCCAATTAGTGCTTTGAACGAACTATCACAAAGTAAGTAGTTATACTATAGTGAAATCTGTATTTCTATATGATTCTCTCAACATGTTAGTTTGCTTTTATTCGCAGATAGTACAGTTTCGTGCGAACAAGTAACTGGATTGCTACCTAAGAAGTGAAATTTCAGTCAGATTGGACGGAATAATAATGGGAGTCAAAATACTGGAGAGTGTGGTTATCCTTCAAAGCTTATAAAAGGTATTGTGCATAGCTTTTATTGGTTAGGTGGCAACGTATTTCAATCTATTGTCTATACTATTTCTCTATGTTATTTTGCTATCCAGACACACCGGGGACATTTACACGACCAGTTCACTTTCGGGACATTGTTACAAGGAATAACCAGACCACTCAGAACAATCCTACTGGTGACTTGACAAGTTCGTTATTCAGTCAACAAAGATATGCAAGACAAGAAAGGGTTAATCTTTTGCGCCAGAAAAGAACGAATATAAAATGTAATGAAAAAAGTCATACTCAAGGGACAAGTAATAACCAAATAATATGTTCAGCGGCTAGCCCAACACAAGGTTCGTTATTTTAGAGAAGCATTAACAGACTAAGTTTTTATAACACACTTTTCTAACCTATTATTATCTTTTTCATTCATAGGTAGTTTAATATCTACTATTGATCTCCCTGGAATGTCACAAAAGAAGACGCAGTTACCTCATCAAAGGATGACAAGCAAGCCTTCAAGAGCGCAAGTTGATCAAACAAAGCAAATACAAACAGAATCAACTAAAACAAAAGAAAGAAGACATGAGAGAATAAACCTTTTGCGTGAAAAAAGGACATCATGTCTACAAAATGCAAATTCTGAGGTTCAAGGACTCTTCAAGAACAAACCAGGCATATCATCTACCAATGGATCACAGAGTATGTTTTATTCATTTTAATTTGTAGTTAAATTAAGCGTTTTCAGTGCTTCTCTATCAAACTATTACATTTGTTTTCTGAGCAGTTAGTCCGCGTCGTTTTCCTAAAACTCATCGTTGTGGGGTTCTATCAGAAAAGTTGTTACCCCAAACAAGAAAAAGTAAAGCTGGATTAACTGAAAGTTCGCAACGGAAGGAAGTCTCTGATTCTTCAGGTTGGTCAAAATATAAAATGTTTTAGTTGAAAATGGGGAAAATCGCATAAAAAACCCTGAGAGTGACACCTACTGACACTTTAAACCTTGAAGTTTTTCGACTAACACTTAAAACCTTCAAAGTGGTATTGGTGTCATAAAAAACCTTCAACTTGGCTTATTTTTCCATCAAGGAAAAACTGACCTGCTGTACAGGTAAAAATGATGATTTGTAAGTTTTTTCGAAAAAAATAATTATTTAATTAATAAAATCAATAAAAATGAAATAAAAATCAGAAAATTAATTAAAAATCTGATAAAATTAAATAAAAATTCTGAAAATTAAATAAAAATTCAAAAAGTATAACAAAATTCTGAAAATTAAATAAAATTCAGAAAATTAAATAAAATTTCAAAAATAAGTAATATTAAATTAAAAATCAGAAGATTAATTATAAATTAAAGAAAAACACAAAAAATAAAATGAAAATTTCATAATGCTTTTTTAAATTAGAAGATTATTTTTAAAGAAAACAAATATATTATCATTAACAATAACAATTTCAAACATATCACTAATGATGATGGTGATTTCTCACATAACAATTAACAGTGATTTTTTGACATATTCATAATGATAGTTTCCGTTATCATTGTTAAAAATGATGGTAAACATGTCAATAACTATGTTTTCGACAACCGTCATTTAAAACGGTAGATATGTGAAGGTTTTTTAAAACTGTAGATATTGTTTTAAATGATGGTTGTCAAAAAAATCTTTATAGACATATTTACTTTTATTTTTAATGATGACGTCGGAAACTATATATCTTTTGAGAGACGTCAAAAATGTCACTGCTAATGATTATGTGAGAAATCACCATCGTTATCAGTGATATGTTTGAAATTGTTATTGTCAACGATAATATATTTGTTTTCTTTAAAATAATCTTCTAATTTAAAAAAACAATATGAATTTTTCTTTTTCTTTTTTTTGTGTTTTTTCTTTAATTTATAATTAATCTTCTCGATTTTTAATTTAATATTACTTATTTTTGAAATTTAATTTAATTTTCTAAATTTTATTTAGTTTCTGAATTTTGTTATACTTTTTTGAATTTTTATTTAGTTAACTGATTTTTTAATTAATTTTCTGATTTTTATTTCATTTTATTTATTTTATTAATTAAATAATTATTTTTTCGAAAAAACCTACACATCATCACTTTTACCTGTACAGCAGGTAAGTTTTTTACTTGATGGAAAAGTAAGCCAAGTTGAAGGTTTTTTATGACACCAATGCCACTTTGAAGGTTTGAAGTGATAGTCGAAAAACTTCAAGGTTTAAAGTGTCAGTAGGTGCCACTCTCAAGGTTTTTTATGCGATTTTCCCGTTGAAAATGGTAACATGCTGAGCATATTAAGAGGCATATAAATTTATATTTTGGTTTTTGTTTTCAGATAGTAGTGAAGATATATGGGATTGTTCAAGTAACGAAGGTAACGATGAGTTACAAAATACAGATACATCTGATGATGACTCAGTAACAACTGGAAAACGACAAGAACCAACCAATTTTGTTAGTCGGACATCTAGAAGAATTGACGCTAAACGTAGTGTCGTGCTTGGTGGTAATATAAAAGAGGAAGGTAAAAGTTATATATATATATATATATATATATATAATTGATAACTATCTTATTAATTGATAAAAATGACATCTAACGAAAATGTTTTTTTTTTATTTGTAGAGTACAAAGATGACGGTGATATTATGCATGAATGTCCAATATGTGGAGCATTGTTCTGGTATAATGAACGAATAGGCAGGAACAGGAAAACAAAAAAACCCACTTTTACAATGTGTTGTAATAGAGGAAAAATCAAGCTACCACTTCTCAAAGAACCACCAGAATATCTACAAGGGCTTCTGACTAATGATGATGTTATTAGTAAACACTTCCGTGATAATATTAGAGCAATCAACATGATGTTTTCCTTTACATCACTTGGAGGGAACATTGATAATTCTATTAACACAGGGAGAGGTACTAAAGTTTTTAAACTACATGGAGAAAACTATCATTTGATTGGCAGTGTGAAGCCAAAGCCTACTGAAAAAGCTAAATTCTCTCAGTTGTATATCCATGATACAGAGAATGAAGTACAGAATAGGTTATCTGCTTTGAGGTAAAATTAATATATGTTATTAAGTATTGGTTTTTCTATTACTGTTTTTAATAATGGTCTATGATTTATTTATTTTCGTTGTTTGATAATTATATCAGTGGGGATGCTGGAAAAAGCAAGATTAGACCTGATTTGGTTGAGTCTATTATGGAGATGTTAAGGGAATGCAATGTTCACGTCAAGAGTTTCAGAAATGCAATGCAAAGGTTTAATGATGAAGATGAATGTGAAGAACTGTCCTTGAAGTTAATCCACAATCGTCAGAAAGATGGCAGAGTCTACAATCTACCGACAACATCAGAAGTAGCAGCTTTGGTTGTTGGAGATTTTCAGCTAAATATGGATAAGCGGGATATAATTTTGGAAAAGAATTCTGGTAAACTAAAGAGGATCAATGAGTTACATCCTTGCTATCTACCACTGCAGTATCCTTTAATTTTTCCTTACGGAGAAGACGGTTTCCGTTTGGGTATAAAAAACGGTTTTACTGGTACAACTAAGATCAAGAAACTGAATATCAGTATGAGGGAGTTTTTTGCATATCGAATTCAAATTCGTAAGGGTGGTTCTCAGGTTCTACTTCTTTCAAGGTGTTTACTTAACAGTTTTTGGTTGATGCTTATACAATGATCGAAACTCATCGTCTTCGATATATCAGGAAAAATCAGTCCAATTTGAGGACCCTAAATTACAGTAAATTTGTGTCTGCTGCAAATGATGGTCATTCTTCTCTGCCTATCCAAGGAAACCGTATCATCATCCCATCATCATTTACAGGTGGTCCAAGATACATGCATCAGATGTATTTAGACTGTATGTCTATTTGCAAATACTTCGGTTTTCCTGATCTTTTTATTATATTTACGTGTAATCCGAAGTGGCCAGAACTGATAAGATATTTTGAGAAATACAATCTAAGATCTGAAGACAGACCAGAATTATGCTGTCGACTATTCAAGGTGAAGCTTGATAGTTTAATGGATGATCTAACGAAAAAGCATTTGCTCGGAAATACGGTTTCTGGTAAGAATGTTGTTAGTAATTTAAACATTACAGTCTTTTAGTATATATATCTGAATAAATATAATTGTTGTTTCAACTTGGTGCAGCTGTTTTACTATTGAGTTTCAAAAGCGAGGGCTGCCACATGCGCATATTTTACTATTCATGGATCGGACAGCTAAATTTCCCAATTCTGATGATATTGATCGGATTATATCAGCTGAGATTCCAGATAAAAAAGAAGAGCCTAGACTGTACGAGGTTGTTAGAGACACAATGATTCATGGTCCAGGTGGTGTTGTGAACAAAGACTCCCCGTGTATGAATGATGGGCGTTGTACCAAATTCTTTCCTAGAAAGTTGGTGGATAAAACTACAGTTGATTCACAAGGGTATCCTATTTATCGTAGAAGAGAAGGTGGTTCTGTTGTTGAGAAGAAAGGAATTGAGTTGGATAACAGCTTCGTAGTTTCATATAACAAAAACCTTCTTCTTAGTTATAATGCCCATATTAATGTTGAGTGGTGTAATCAGTCCCGATCTATTAAATACTTATTTAAGTATATTCACAAAGGTCAAGACTGTGTCACAGCAACAATTACTCAGAAAGGTAATAAGGAAAGTGGTGGTTCAGACAGAAACGAGAATATTAATAATGCTGGAGAGCGTGTGGAAGCTGGTGGAGAGGGTGTTGGTGATAACACTGATGGGCAGCGAGAAGGTGTTCCCGCTGCTGGAGAAGAAAGTGAACCAGCTGTTGATGAAATTAAGAAATATTTTGATGTGAGGTATATGTTTCACATATCTTTTACTGTGAAGTTTAAATTGTTTTTTTTTTTGCTTATAACCACAAATTATTAACTGGTTAATTATATTTCGTTTGTAGATATATATCTTCTTGTGAGTCAAGTTGGAGGCTTTTTGCCTTTCCAACGCATTTCCGATCTACACCAGTTGAGAAACTAACGTTTCATCTAGAAGGAGAGCAATCAGTAATCTATAAGGAAGGCGATACAATGGAAACTGTTATTGCTCGGGTCAGTAGATCGAAGACTATGTTCTTAGCATGGTTTGATTGCTGTATAGAATACCCTGAAGCTAGACTACTCACTTATCCGGAAATGCCAACAAGGTTTCTATATGATGGGAAGCAACAAGTTTGGAGAAAACGGAAAAAAGGATTTGCAATAGGTAGGCTAGAGCATGTGTCTCCAAGTTCCGGACAGAGATATTATTTGAGGGTTTTGATCAATAAAATTAAAGGGGCTATATGTTATAATGATATCAAAACCGTTGATGGGATAGTTCAACCGAGTTTTGAAGAAGCGTGTTATAAGCTTGGTTTGTTAGATGATGACAAAGAATATATAGAAGGACTGAAGGAATGTAGCTTTTGGGCCTCAGGATGTTATGTACGCAATTTTTTCTGCCAGATGTTATTATCTGAGAGTTTATCATCGCCCAGTTTGGTTTGGGAAGCAACGAAAGACATACTATCAGAAGACATTCTGTACATTGAGCAACGACAGCGTCGAAATCCAGGTTATTAAACTTCTTTTTCCTTTTAAGCAATAGAATTGCCCCCTTCTATAAAATGAATATTTACGTAGGTATTTACAATTGTGTAGGTTTGGTATTGAGTGAAGAACAAATTCTGAATTGTACGTTGTTGGAAATTGACAAGATCTTGCGCAGTAAGAATAGTTATTTGGGTAAATGGGAAACGATGCCTCAACCTATTGGGAACGATCAGTCTATATCAGATAATCAGCTATTACAAGATGAATTAAACTATCCTCATGAAGAGCTACGCGTAAGACACGACGAATTGTTTCGACAGTTGACAGAAGAGAAACGGGGTGTCTATGACCAAATTATAGGCTGTGTTGATAGTTCATTAGGAGGAGTTTTCTTTGTGTATGGATTTGGTGGAACAGGAAAAACTTTTTTGTTGAATATATTGTTGGCTGCTATCCGCTCTAGAGGTGATGACGTCCTTAATGTGGCTTCTAGCGGAATTGCCGCTTTATTGCTTCTTGGTGGAAGGACTGCTCATTCCAGGTTCAGTATTCCGCTAAATCCTGATGAATTCTCAACTTGCAAGATTCAACCTGGAAGCGATCAGGCAGAATTAATATCTAGAGCTTCTCTTATTATTTGGGATGAAGCTCCGATGATGAGCAAATATTGCTTCGAAGCTCTGGATCGTAGTCTATGTGATATTATGAAAACTACAGATGAAAGACCTTTTGGTGGGAAGGTTGTTGTTTTTGGTGGTGATTTTAGACAGATACTCCCTGTTATTCCCAGAGGGAACCGAGCGGATATAGTAATGGCAGCTCTTAATTCGTCCTACTTGTGGAGGCATTGCAAAGTTTTGGAGCTAACCAAAAATATGAGGCTATTTCCAGAACCGGACAATCGGGAAGTTGAAGAGATCAGAGAGTTCTCGAAATGGATTTTGGATTTAGGAGAAGGAAAAATCAATGAACCAAATAATGGAGAAATTATGATTGACATACCTAAAGATCTTCTAATTACACAGTGCAATGATCCTATCGAAGCAATTGTATCGGAAGTTTACGGGAATATGTTCAAAGATTCAAAAGATCCTATTTATTTCCAGGAAATAGCTATACTGTGTCCAACAAATGAAGATGTGGACATGATTAACAACTATATGCTCGATCACTCAACAGGTATTCAAATTGTTGACCTTTGTTTTAAGTTTTTCTGGTAGACATTAAAATTAGTATGGCTATCTAATATATTGAATTCTAACGTTATCATATCTTTTGTTATATAGGTGAGGAAAAAATATTTCTAAGCTCTGATAGTATAGATCCAGCTGATAAAAATGCAAAAGATGACTCGGTCTTCACGGCTGAATTACTCAATAGTATTAAAACATCAGGGCTACCAAATCATTGTTTAAGACTGAGGGTTAGAACGCCGGTTATGTTAATGAGAAATATTGATCCTACTGAAGGTTTGTGCAACGGGACAAGGTTGCAGATAACTCAACTTACGGATCACATCATTCAAGCAAAGGTTATCAGTGGAACTAGAATTGGTGAAAAGGTGTTCTTACATCGTATCCTAATAACACCAACAGATTCTAAGATTCCTTTCATGATGAGGCGTAGGCAATTTCCATTGAAAGTTGCATTTGCTATGACAATAAATAAAAGTCAGGGACAAACACTTGCAAAGGTTGGTCTGTATCTACCTAGATCTGTCTTTTCACATGGACAATTGTATGTGGCTGTGTCTAGAGTGAAATCAAGGAAGGGATTAAAGATCCTTATTACTGACAAGGATGGGAAACCACAGAGTTCAACTATGAATGTAGTTTACAAGGATATATTCGATAACTTATTTGAAGATAAAGAGGGATAGGTAATTTGACCAACTGTTTAATTTGTATTTTGTTGATGAAATAGTGACTCTTTAAAAATGTGTAAAGGTGGTTTTATTTCTTTAACGTGTATAACCTAATTTGTTTTTTTTTTTCAGTGGAGTTTACTGCTTTGTTACAAGATCAAGTGGGATGCACTGCTACTATGATCATCTCCTAACATTAAGGTATAAGATTGATATACTTACACATTGATTTGTGAGTTATATACTTTGTAAGACATCTATGTGGATTTCAATAATTCCATTGGGGTGTTGATATTTCATTTTATCTTTTGCAGGGACATCCCATTTTTCAATTTAACTCATCTATGACGAAAGCAAACAAAATAAAATACACTCTCAAAGACTACCCAATCTACCAAGCCTACAAGAAATCTATTTTATGTTCTTAATCGTTCCAATATTCGTCTATGAAAATCACAGTAATTTCTTTTTATTATAGTAACAGTTAATTTTTACTATGTGAACTAAATTCTATCGGCAGTGCCAATCTTATTGCATTATTAATAGTTTAGTTGCGTTTGGTACTAACATTATGAAAGAGATATTGACTGTCGTGGTAGTATTCACTGTTGTGGTTGTATTGTTACATTGATTTGAGCTTTCATTTTCTTTGGGCCTTTAATATTATTGATAACTGTTTCCTGAAAAAAAAACAATATAACCGATTTGTTAAAAATTATTAAAATGAGACTTTCATTTTATTATTCATTTAAAACAACTTATGTATATTAACGTTTCTATGGTCTAGAGCACTTATCTTTAGGCTCTAATTTACACACTTCCTTATGTGCACTCCTCCATCTTTATTAAGTCTGAAATGAATATTCTTATGTCCATTGTATAATAATTCTCAGAGTTTCCTGCAAGGTTAATAATAAATGCAATCAATTGTGTGCCAAGTAAATTATAGATCTTTTTTTTTTTTTTAACGGCGTAAATTATAGATCATAGAGTATATTCTTTATATATTCATATATACGAAGACTACATATTTTATATGCTAACGGAAATAATTCTATATGGCTTGCTATATTGAAACGAACATTCTATAATCACAAAATGTGTGTGCCAAGTAAATTATATCAATATATGGTATATTTGGTTGTATATTATGGCCTCGAAACTAAATACTAAACATTCAGAAATAACAAAGAACTAAACATCTTACCCTGTCTTTACGATGTCTCCCTACAACTGTTTGGATGCCTTGGTTCGCGGCAAAAAGCAGCCTACAATCCGTGTGAAGATAGTCAGAACATGGAAGTCTCCAATTGGTTGTATTCGACCAACTACCTGCATGGTATTTGGAGATGAAAAAGTTAGTAGTTAATTCTAATAGTTCTTTATATTATTCTTCTTATATATTGTTCTGAAATATCTTTTACTTATTAATATAGGGTACAACCATTCAAGCAACTTTACCTGGAGATGTAAAATTGCCGTTTGGAATAAGTCTAAACGAAGGTGATTGGTTTGAGATCTACGATTTTAAACTAACTTATGCTTTTGAATTGATATGGATAACAAGGAACAAATACCATATCACCCTCACTCAAAAGTCAGTTTTATCCAAGATTGATCCTATCACAGAGTTTAGCTTTCTTTTCTGCTCGGATTACAAAACCATCATTCGTGGTTTATCGCATCCTAAATTTTGTATTGGTATGTCTATTTAGGACTGATAAGTTATTTAAATTTTATATTATTTACTTCTTTCAATGTTTCAACATAGCATCAACATTCTATTGTGTCTGATAATATATAACCACGTTTTGACATGTGAGAAAGACCTATGTGGAGCTTTGGTTAAAGTAGGCAATATCCAAGATGCTAAAAAAGTGCAACCCAACCACATTTACGAGGGACAACAAATCCAAATGTAGTTTTCCCTAATGGATATTGAGTGAGTGCTTTTCTTCTAAATGTTTTTTTTTTACAACAGGTCATATTTGATAACAAAATAACACTTATTAAATTCTATGTAGTTTTACCGAAATAAGGTGTGTTGCCTATGGAAATGTTGCTGAGAAGTTGTATGAATATTGGTCTTCGACAACCGCAAATATTGTTATTTGTGTTTTGAAGCTATGGCGAATTGAGTGGGGTGAAGGTAAGTTTTATTAGCTTCCAACCAAGTAATTCAGCAAATTTTAATATTTTCTGTTCACTTTGATAGGACGCTTACTGCATCTAACCAACTTTGGAGGCTGTTCTGATATTTTATTTGATACTGAACTTGCTGAAATTCAGTACTTCCAATCAATGTAAGTTTTGTAATGTTTAAGTTGAGGAATTACTGTAAATATGAAACATCGGGTGACTATTTTATTTGCTAATGTAAAGTATCTATTTATTCCAGGATTCCATTCGCTTATAACTGATTCAAAAGCAAAAGAGTTGAAGACTTTGCAGAAAGGAAGCATTGGAGTTCTATTTTATTATTTATTTATGGTTTTTCTTAATTAAAAGCAAATCATGTTTTAGTTATTTACAGGGTTGAATTAAAACCTTGAGTTATTTTACTTTGCAAGAATGTTTTATGAATTTCGTGAGGCTTATCTCTATATTTTTTTGTTTTTATGTTTGACTCAGTTATAAGCAAACCGATCATAATTTCTTGATCAGACGTAAAATAAATTATTAACGAGACAAAATAATTTTCTGAGATTGGAGTCTAACCTAGGATGGAAATTGTGAACTCTTGATCGCCTCTTCCATTGCTTTTGTATAACTTCAGAAGCTGGGGTTTTTCACTCGAATCTGTTTTTATTAAACAATAAACATCAATTTATAATGAAACGAAGCATAAATATATCAGTCTACCGGAGATTTATACATTTCGATTCAGTGCTCTTACCTTCGATTTAATGAAGCAGTTTCCTTTGGAGATGATGACGAAAATTCCGATGATGAGTTTGTTTCGCAAGCCTGTCTTCATATATAGGTAAACCGAAGAAAAATGTATGATAGAGGCAGATCGAGAAAAGATGTCGGCTGGAGAGAGACTCTCCTTAATAAACGAGGAGAAGAGATAAGAAAGGAGGAGATAGCATAGTTCATTTGTCTCTTCTGTTTTACAGTTTCAGGTGAACTGAAGAGGATCGATTTGATTCTTCACCTAAACCTAGATCCCCTTTCACCTCTTTCTCGATGGCTGCAATAAAACCCAAGCCCATAGAATAAGCCCAAATCAATTTATCTTAGAGAAATTACAATACTTTTATCAGATGTCCGCTTTTGTAAATTTTTTAAACTTTTCATTTTCTATGTTAACCGCAAAACTGTGTATTTTAATGTTAATAAGATGGTATCATTGTTAGTATTGTCAGAAACGTAATTTATAAATTGTATTTTGACTTTTAAAATTATTTTAAAAGTCCATTGTTTTGGGATTTTTTTAAAACACAATCATACATTCTTATTTATTTGTTTTTTGGTTTTAAAAAATTTGATAATTAATTAATTTAATATTATGTAAATATTGTCATATTTTTTCTAAAAAAACAATGAACAATGAAATCATGCTTTTAAACATAATAGAGTGTTATGTTGCGTTTTACCTGGTCTTGTGAATTTTATTTAAATTTAAGATAATCATTAGTAGTCATACAATTATAATAAATGAACCATAAATTTTAGTTATGCGATATTATGTTACAAAATAATACACGAAACTTAATATTTATAATATGTATATTATTTTTTATTAAATACTTTACGGATTTTTCACCCCGCGCAAGGCGTGGATCAATACCTAGTCTATATTATTAAAACAGAAGTACAAATATAAAATATCCCTAAGTTTTCCAAATTATTTACAATGACATGCCACTGAAGTAATTAAATGAATATATCTTTAAAGAATCATTGTATTTTCCTATTTATTAAACTATTTCCTAAATCAAACTTAACTTAATTTTCGTATTTAATATATTTCCTTAAACAAATTAACTAATTTTAGGGATATTCAAATTTAAAATCGATTTTAACTATATAAAACTTGGATAATATTACCATTAATTATTTTGAACAAAAATCAAGTTTAAATTAGATATTAAACAATATTATGAATATTCCTAAAATATATGTTTAACTTACCATTAATTATTTTGAACAATAAAATTTATATATGTTAAGATTTAAATATCTTTAAACAACTTATAGAACAATATGAAATATTTGTAAGTGAATATTATTTTTAATATAATATAATCTCACCTAAGATTATATATATTTCAAAAATTTCTAACATATACGTTTAATCATTGCAGTTACTATAAATTTCTAACATATACGTTTATAACCAAATATTCATTTTCTAACGTATCTAAATCTCACCGTATTATACATATCTGATCAAAATATTTAAATTTTTATTACATTTGAAAAATAATTTCATGTTAAAAGAAATATTATTCAAACATATCAATAGGTCAATATTTTGTCAAAAGTTTAGTAGCGGGCAAGGCTCACTATTTTCTTTGTTGTATTTATAAAATATTTAAAATATGATAAATATAAACTAATAAACATTTAAATAATATGTATTTATATAAAATGAAAATAACCCGTGCGGGTGCACGGGTCAAACTCTAGTGTAGTTTATAGTGTGTGTTAATGCAATTTCTACGTTAGGTGTTTAATTCCCCCTTATATGCATATGTTTTTTTTTTTCTGAAACTTCTTTACGCATATGCATATGTTTTTTCTGTAATTAGCAAACAAATATGTGATCCGAAATATAGTAGTCAAATATTCATTTCATGCGAATTTTAATTTGAATAATATGATGTTGTTGAAATACTTTTTATATACTTATTATTAACAGTGAATAGTTAAAGAGTCATTTTCATGTTGAAGATGAGGACGGGAGATTAGGTCTGGAGTCACGTTCTGTGCGAGAGTTTTATTTATCATGCAAACATTAATTATTCGTGTTGCTATAAATTTATAAATAATGCTTGTGAACTGAGTTAAAATTTACGAATTGTTTTTAGTATAAAATTGGTGATGATGATAATTGAGTTGGCCTTCAAAAATACGCTAGCTTTTGATCCGTGCATCCGCACGGATGTATATTCTACATAATTATATGTTTTGGTTGATTGTAAAACATATTCATGTTAATGTTTTCTAAGTTATTGAGCTCTTTCATTAGTGTATCTTATTCATTTTGTTTAGCCGTCATTTTTAAACTACAAAATTGTATTTTTTTCTATGTATTTTTTATTTTACTTGGTAAACTAAACAATTAAGTATAAAATACTATTGTACTTTGTTTAGAATTTGTGTGTTTTTATTAAATTATACTATAATTTTTTATTTAAATTATTA
The DNA here is from genome assembly GCF_000801105.2 of Raphanus sativus. Classification (NCBI taxonomy): domain Eukaryota; kingdom Viridiplantae; phylum Streptophyta; class Magnoliopsida; order Brassicales; family Brassicaceae; genus Raphanus; species Raphanus sativus. Next base: position 19,155,651 of record NC_079517.1, on the reverse strand, counting down.
TTTAAAATTAGATTTTATAGATTTTTGTTGAAAAAATATTTAGACAGCAACTTACATTGGTTGACACTGGTTGACACTGGTTGACATTGTTTTTTGTTTCTGACATTAATGTGAATGTAGTGGTTAGGATGGGCGTTCGGGTATCCGTTCGGGTTTCGGTTTGGGTCTATTCGGATTTCGGGTTTTCGGGGTCAAAGATTTCAGCTCCATTCGGGTATTTTTAAATTTTGGTTCGGGTTCGGTTCGGATCCTTGCGGGTTCGATTCGGGTTCGGATAACCCGTTTAAATTATTTTCAAAATTTAAAAATTCATTATATACTTTAAACTTCTCAAAATTTATAAACAAAATAATATATTACATATAAATTTCAATAATATGTATCAAAGTACCAAAACTTAACATATAAATTGGTTTGGTTTCGATATTTGCATAGAAAATCAATACATATTTAATGTATTTTGGTATTTTGAGTATACTTTAACTATTTAAACATATACTTTTGCTTATTTGTATATATTTTTTTAAATATTTTGGACACTTTAAAAGTATTATATATATTTTGGATGTTTTTTTAATATACATTCAATCTAAAAATAGTTAAAATATATATGTATATTAATCTATTTCGGATACATTCGGGTACTCATAATATTTTGGTTCGGATCGGATTCGGTTTTGGTTCTTTAAATACCAAAAATTTGAACCTATTCGGATATTTAGTGGGGGTTATTGGTTCTAGTAGTTTAGTGAATTTATAAATCTTCATTAGATTTGGAAATCTTCCATAAATCTAATGATTTTCAAATCAAGCCAAGTGGATTTGAAAATTTACTGATATGAATTGCAAAATCAAAAGAACTGAATTGTTGTAAATGAACCAAATGGATTTATAAGTAGACCTACGAGTTTAGGAAAGATGATGCTTTGGTATGGAAAAATTGGTATAATGTAGCACCATGAATTGGCTAAATTTTCTCAATTATCTTCCTAAAGCCATCACAGAAATGATATATTGAAAGTGTTAACATCTGTTCAAGATGTTGATCAAATAGATATCTATATGAGATATTGACAGGTAGAAAAATTGTCATGTACGTGTTTATTATAGTTTCTCTTTGTTATAATAAACAAGTTGAAAAATTGGCATGCACTTGTCCTTTTTCACAAAGATTATATTGATCATTCATCCAATGATTACACATGATTTGAAACCACAACTAGCTGAGTTATATACATAATTCCTAGAGTCAAAACCAGCAGACAAAGAGATCAGTCTCCAGAACAAAAACCGGAAGATAAAAGTGACATCTCCGGAGACTAACTGATACACAAATAGCTTAAGTACAATAAAAACAGAACAAAAACCATAACACCAAACACTTAAGGAGATGAAAGTCACTGTTAACCACATCATAAGCCGGACTTTATTGAGGTTGCCGGCTTGCAGCACAAACCGGAACTCATTATACGTGGAAGAGCCACTGGTTGAACCGGTGGAGAGACAAACCAGAAAATGAGGATATACACTGATTTTACCTTCCGACTTCCAACGACGTGATGCAGAGCCAAAGCTTCCATATTCTTCGAACCGAGCTGGAGAATCACTGACGAGACACAGAGATTAGAGATGGTGACTACAGTAACCGAGTCGTTGCAACGAGATACACAAATAAGAGCTCATACGGAACACAGCAACATCACCACCGAAAGCGAACCATAAAACCTAGCAGGAAACCATCAAAGCAGCTTTGATGTTTATCTTGTCATGCCAAACGTAAAGTAATGGAAAAAAAACAAAAATACAAATCCAATCAAAATATCAAGATTCAGTTCAATATTTGTTCCTTTGTATTTTTAACTTAAAAACATTTTAAAATCCAATCAAATACAATTACAAATCAAATCCATACATAAATCATTGATATTGAATAACACTTGATTTTAAAATTTGTTTATAAATCATAAAACCAATAACAGTGAATTTAAATATGGATTTTAAAATCATATAACCAATAACACTGGATTTGGATTAGATTTTCAAATCCACTAAAATACATAAACCAATAACACCCTCTTAATTTTGGTTCGGATTTAGTACTACTTTTTTGGATCGGATTCGGTTCGGTTTTTCGGGTTCGGTTTTTTTAAACAGTCCTAGTAGTGGTCAATGTAGTGTGAAGAGTATATATAGTTCTTTAGGTGAGATAATTGTCGGTAACAAAATCAAAACTAAATTAATTGAAAACTTGATTTGCAAGTTGTGTAGAATAGGAATATATTAAATGCTAGGAATATTTAGCAAAGCTTTTTACGGTTAGGAAGTATATATATACGTATTTATTAATGTGATGGCTGTAATTTCGGGGTTTGTTGTGTTAAGTTATTAAGGTAGTCAAATATTTTAGAAATGATTTGTTGATTTGTAAACAGTGTTGAACATACCATATCGATATGATAGTTGAATTGATATTTCCGATTCAGTTGATATCTTGTTTTAATGCTAAGTCCAATTAAATCGTTAGAAAAAATAAAATCATTGATTTTCTGTTTTAAAAGAATAAATTAATATAAAATTTGAATACTATTTATTTACAGTTAATAATAATATATTAACTAAACCAAATGGTTTAAAAATTGTAACTAATTCATGTAATATATATAATTCGGTTTAGTGATATTATCTACAATTACATTACTAAATTTATGTATTAGTTCTGGTTAGTAATGTTAATTTAATTAAATTTTGTAAAAACTAATTTAACAATCTCGTGTTACTAATTTATTTAAACATTTTCCATGCAGATATTGAGATTATAGTGATGCAAAGATATTTTCGTTTTATGGTTAGAATTTACAAATTCATTCATGATATTTGGGTCAGAAGAAGAAGGTTAATGAAAAAAAAAAGGTTAATGGGCTTGTCCAATCGTTTTATTATATGAAGTTTTATTATATGACGTGAAATCCTATTCTAAATAATAGTGAATTAGATGATAATCCGCGCCTTGCATGGAGTAAGTTTTTTTAAAATATGTTGTATCTAAATATTTTAAAATATACATATTTTCTTATCAATAATTTTTGTTTATTTTATTATGGATGGTTTGTGAATATAATTTGGTTCAGTTAGGTTTGCTTTGGAACTTTGCAAGTTTGATTTGAATCTATGCATGTTCGGTTTGGGTTTAGGTTTGGGTAATCCATTTAATATTTTTAAAAACATTAAAGTTCATATATACTTTAAATTTCTCAAAATCTAAGAATAAAAATAGTATGTAACATATAAATTTTGAATAATGTATACCAAAACATTTAAACTTAACATAAAAATTGGTTTAGCTTAAATATTCATATATATATATATATATATATATATATATATATATATATTGAATATTCATATATTTTCAGTATTTTGGTATTTTGAGTAGGGGTGGGCAAAAAAAACCGAACCGAACCGATCGAACCGAACCAACCGAACCGAAACCGATTCGAACCGAACCAAAGTCTATTATCAAACAGTTAGGTTTAAGATTTTCCCAACCCGAACCAACCGAACCCGATCCGAACCGAACCACGTTGAACCGAACCAAATTAAACCGAACCCATAACCAATGTGCATATAGCAATATACAATATACTAAAATGCTAAGACTAAAGTTATTGTTAATTTTATTAAGGATTTTTTTTTAGTTTTCTATTTAGTTTAGTTAATTTTTATTTGATGTTTATAATTTGTTAAAGTTTTTGTTTCAGTTTTACATTATATTTAGTTTACATAGTTTATTTTGTAGAGGTATTATTAACGATGTTTTTTAATTTTCTATTTATTATAGTTAACTTTGATTTGATTGTGCTCTTATAAATGTTTTGTGTTTCTAAAAGTTTTTTTCGGTTTTATATTGAATTTAGTCAACATAATTTAGTTTTTTATAATCGTCAACACGATGATTTTATGACCATGCGTTTGTGTTTTAGTACCAAACCGAATTCAAACCAAACTGAGTTCAAACCGAACCGAAACCGATCCAAACCGAACTAACTATGGTTTACTTTGGTTGGATAAATCATTGAACCGAATTAACCAAACCGAACCGAACCCGAACCGAACCGATAAAATAACCGAAGTGCCCACCCCTAATTTTGAGTAACATTTAGCTATTTTAAATATATAATTTTACTATTTTTATTTATTTCTAAGTAGTTTGGACAATTTAAAAACATATTTGTTTTATTTTGTATAATATTTCAGATATTAAATTTAAAAATAATTAATATATTTAAGTATATATATCTGGTTTGAATATATTCGAATACCCGAAATATATCGGTCCGACTCAGGTTTGGTTCCGGTTTTCTAGATACCAAAATTTTGAACCTGTTCGGATATCTAACCAATTTGATTAAAGTTTTGTATTACTTTTTTGGATTGGATTTGGTTCGGTTATTTGAATTCAGATTTTTTGTCCAATCATATATGTTTTTATTGTAACCAAATGACGATGGTTCATACTTGTTTTGAGGTATGCAACAATTTTTAAACCAAATCACTTTCTATTATGTATATAACTTATTTAGTTAATCATTAAAAATTGTTGAAGGACCATTAAAAAAATGATGAGCCAAACTAAAAAACATTACCATTGATCACAAAATTTTCAATGTAAGACTTTTACCATTTTTAGTAATTTATAGTCGTTTTAGAAAAATTTGAAATATAACATATAAAAAAAATTCTAAATTTTTTTATTTTATGTTTAACACTAATCTAAAATCAATATTTGACACTGCCATCAAGCTAGAAAAAAAAGTATATTATTCAGTGTGATATTGTTCATCATTGTTATCTAACCAATGTATTTGTGTATTACGGACTACTAGGTGTTTTGCCCGCACATGCGGGCATAAATTTCTTATAAATACTTATTAGTTTATGTCTTATTAATCTAAAACCAGCATAATAAATTATTATTTATGTTTTGAAATAGTTAAATCAAACATCAAAATATTTATATATGTCAAATACTTTTAATCAAAATATATACTTATTACTGTGTTAAGTTTTTCTAAAACACTCATATCTTAGAGATAGTTTAGAAAATATATTTATAATTTTTGGTTGACTAATATTTAATAATAAATTGTTTTGTATCTTATTATTTTATTAACTTTTATAATAAAAATATTGTTTTCAGATAGGCACAAAAAAGAACATATATAGAAGAATTATCTTTTTGATAATTCTAAAATATTATTTGTAATCAATTATTTAATATAGCATATAACATATAAACTTAATATCATTAAAATAAATTAGTGAATAGTTAGAAACTAATAATAAATTAATAACCTATCTAAAAGTCTAAAACCTAATAAAAATATGACAAATAAGAAAAGCTTATATAATATATAAATTTAATATTAATAAAATAAATTTCATTTTTATTTATATAGAATATTCATCAAGGATATTATTTTAAATTAATAATTTAGTGACTCAGCTCAAAACAAATAATACATCAATGATAATTTAGCTTAAACTTAATAAAAATATGACAAATAAGCAAAATTAGCTAAAATCATGGAGAACATGACAAGTAAGCAAAATCACTTCATAAATAATAGTATAGATATGTATTAAAAAATTGATGCTCGTGGTCTGACGGGCATAGATAAAAAGTATATTCAATTATGTTTCTTTTCAATTTAATTTTGTTTTCATTCAGTATAACCGGTAAAATATTAAACCAATATGATTTGTCTAAATATAATGGGCCATAGTTAAGGCTCGCAAAAGAATAAAGGCCGAATAATAATTGTATACAAACTTTGTATTAATAGAAGCTGTCGTTATGATATATAAAATTGGTCGGTGAATTTATTCATTGGCATGCAATGTAATTACTCTAGTAATCAAAATATTTTTTAAAAAGGGTTCTTAGAGAGGCTGAAAGACTGACACATCAGCATGGTACTATAAGTTACAACTTAAACAATGTTCCTCAAATAATATATAAGGGATGTTTATAGAGTTTATATCAGTGGCATTGGTTGGTAATTTTTGTGCAAAACTCAAGGCTATGTACTATTTGTACTTCACTTTTAATAGATTAGATACACCCACCTTCCTTTAATTGCGACGTCTTCAATAACATACATGTTTTGATGATAATTGTCTCCTAACCAATAGTTCTTGTGACAATATATAATAGAGTCATTTACATTCAGAGGCAGTTTACAGTTTTTATTTATACCATATGACAGTTTCTACTACTGAGACAGTTTTTGAGTGAAAAGACTCAAATTGACCTTCAAAAAACGTAACCGGTGATATAGGATTTAGTTAAGATGAGTTTTATTTGGTTTCACGTTTGAAATTCAAAAATTAGTGGTAGGCCCAAAGTGAGACTTAATCTATTTTAATTTACAAAAAGCGGATGTCAAATTTTTATTTATTTTGTTTTCTTTACTTTTACCGAAGAAAAAGAAGTGAGAGGACGGAAATTCCGATGAAAAAAATCTCAGTAAATTGTTCGGAGAAAGATGCCAGGGAGACGTAACCGGCGTGGGAAAGAGAAGGACGGCGGTGGAGGTTCTTTTGTTTATCTCAATAGAACTTTAGGAAATTTGTATCTGATTTTGGAAATTTTCTGTAGAGATAGAGACGACGGAGGTTGAGAATGTGAAAGAAAAGTTATTAGAGAAGCTATTTGTGGAGGAGAGTGGTTCATAGGAAGTTTCTAAGGCAAGTTGCAAAAAACCCAAGACATGCGGTAAGTGCTTTGATTTCTTTTGTTTTATTGTGTTTTTGTAGAAAAAAACTCTCTGTTTACTTGCAGAGCCACCAGCGGTGGAAGAATCCGACGAGTAACTACCAGTAACATCATCTTCTTCGTCATGTTCCTTCTTCGTCGTCGGAAGTAAAGGATAAAGTTTCACTGTCATCTTTGTCTAAAGTCTCACCTCATTGTCACTGGTTCATTTCTGACCAGCAGTACATGGGCACAAAATGAAACTCGAGCAACAATGGCCAATTTTGATTTTTTACACATTTAGTCCTTCAGTTTTTATATAATTTTTTTTGGATACATAGTGTACACATGTACACTTTGATGATAATGTACACATGTACACTCTGACGGATACATCGTGTAAGGAGGACATATTTAAAAAGATATGGCTAATCAACAAAAAGATTGTACATTAAGATATATCTTGTACACATATACACTCTGATATAGTTGTCCACATGAAACTATGCATGGTGGATATTTCAAAAAAATAACAAATGTGGCTTTACAAATATAGAATTTTTTTATAACCATTACATCTTGAAATATTATAAGTAGTTCAACAATGAACATATCTATATGTACATTTGTTTACCAGTATCGACGTGTATATTTTACCATGGTGAACCATTCAATTAGACATTTATGAATTTGTAACATATATTTACAAGTTTCAACATTGTATGTTCAAATGGTGAATATGTGTACAGCAAAATTTATGCAATAGGAGAATTCAATGTAAAGTCTAAATTTTCTTAATTATTTAAATTTTGATTCTTTCGAATAGAGTTGGAGATTTACATCATGTTCTTGTTAGATTATGATTAATTCGGACAAAGTAAACAAACTCCATGTTTCATTTTTGTTTTTATGTACAGCATGTTCGTGGACGCTGTGGAACAGGGGAACTAATGTATACACGTATGTACGGCCTTTGGACATGATTCAAAGTACATTTAGATGCACAGTTCTGTATACATGGACATAGAGGAATGAACATTATACACGCTGTGGCCGATGGACACTAAGGTATACATGCGGATAGGCCTTCATGGGAACTAATGTATACACGTGAGAACATGGAAACTAATGTATACACGTGGGTACGGCCATTGTAGAGGACTCTGTACATTTGGACACTAAGGTGTACATGGGCATAGGCCTTAATTGTACACATGTACACAACATGCATGTTCATTGAACATTTGTTGTACATATATAATCATTTATACACGTGGGAACATGTGAACTAATGTATACATGTGGGTACAACCTTTATAGAAGACTTATAGTACATTTAGACGCCCAGTTATGTATACATGGACACAGACAGAAATATACATTGTACACGCTGTGGCCGATGGACACTAAGGTGTACATGGGCATAGGCTTTAACTGTACACATGTACACAACATGCATGTTCATTGAACATTTGTTGTACATAGATAATCGTTTATGCATAGACATCAGACGTTAGTGTACAAACGGACACCGTCATATAGTGTACATACGGGCAGAGGCGTGAATGTATATTGTGGACGCTGTGGAACATGGGGACTAATGTATACACGTGTGTACGTCCGCGCGGACAAAGACAATACGTGTCATCTTCTTCTTGTCGATCACAAACTCCCAAAGCAAGCCGACGGAGGTCAATTCTCCAGGGATGACCATGCAATGGTCCAACATTACAACTTGCGAAACGAATTGGAAAAAGAGGTTAAAGGAGGGTTTGAGAAGATGAAAGAAATGATAAGTAGAAAAAACATATTTCTTGCAGCAAAATGTCCGAGGAATATGCAGTCTTTTTGAAGTTTTGATTTTCTTTTTGTTAGAATGAAGAAGATAACAAAGTTGAAAATAAACTGTGAGATGGTAAAATCCAGAAAATCTGGAACGTCGGTTGGTGAGATGAATGATGTAATCAGATGGTTGTGAATTGGTAGATATAAGTCTTGTCAAAAAAAATCAGAAAAGATCTACACTGTCCAAAAAAAATAAAGATGAGTGGTGGAGAAAGGTTCCCGCTAAAACACTAGATTTAGTTAGTCAAGGTGTTAGTACTTTTAGTTATGTGGTGACCAGCTAGTTAGGACAAGTGGAAAACTGTTACAAAAAACTGTCTTAGTAGCACTAAGTGCTCCATCCTATAATTAAAATTTGAAACTGCCTGTGGTATAAATTTTTTCTATATAGTATGAATTTAATACTAGCAATATTATAACAAACACATTAAATAATAAAAATAAATAAACAACAGTATTATGCGGATAAAATGGCAAATGCATCTATATATTCTACTAAAACATAGTCCTATTTTTATCTACCATGAAAGTTATCATTTAAGTTTTGGACTTATTTATAGTTGTACTATTTAATATACCATTATACAATATCCTTAATATTAACTTAATTAATTAATCTACTAATAATATAGGATATTAATTGAGTTAAAAATCTGTTGTTACCATATTTTGTGAAAATTTTGTTAAGTCTCTACGTACAGACTTAAAAAACATTTATATTGTACACAAATAGTTTATCACAGATAATTTTAATTTACCAGATTTAAAATTACTTGAATAAATATCAAATAGTAAAAGAAAGTTAGTTATTTGATTCACAATTATAAATCTGCACGTGTAGCATTTAAATATAAATAGTTAGATCATTTTTTAACAGCAAACTATTAGACCGACTTAGAAATAAAAATATCTGATCTATTAATTTAGGATCTTAATTTTTATTTATCATTAACAAATCATAGTAGGATCACTTAAAGAATTAGATAATATGATATATTTGATTATTTACATTAATAATAAGCCAACTCTAAATATGAATTTTATTTTTAACTATAAGATGATCTGTTGAGAAAGATCTAACAATCTTACTTAAAATTTTAATATTTTATAAAATAATATATTAACTAATTTTGTAATTAGTAATATAAAATTGTTATAAATCAATGTTAACTACAATTTTAATATAAAACAAGAAATAAAAAAGTTCATATTATTTTTTATAAATTCTATAATTATACTTTGTATTATATGAAAATAGAAGTTGTATATCAATTAAATATAAAAATTATATTAAATTGGTAAACTAACAGAATTTTTTTTAATTGTTTCATTTAAATAAGTTATCACTCATCATTAAAATAGGTAAAATTGGTGAACTACATAATATTTTTATACGGAAATAAATTTATTAACATGGGTTAAATTTTTATATCTACAACTATATAGTATATTTTTATTTATTTTGAAAATCTCAAAAATATATATTGTTTAAAATGTTTATATACAAAAATATAATAGTGTAGAAAACTATAAAATTTTAGTAATTCATTTAAAATATTAATGACAAATCAAATTTAATCATAATTTATTTATTTTAATTATAGTAAAATCTGTTGAGAAATATTTAGAAAATATCACCCAAAAAAATCAAATATTTTTTATAAAATAATTTATTAGTGTAGTAACCAAAACAAATTCAAAATTCATGTAACCTTCCAAACTAAAAAATAGTAGTCTAATTTGTCAAAGTTTTATTGACAAAATATAAATTTTGAAAAAAAATATTCAAACTCGAAATGATAATATTTCAAATTTTACAAAAGATTAAATTATAGAGAATAAAGAATAACTTTTTGAAATGCACCACTAAAAACAAACTATATATGCTGTAAAAATCAAAGCAAACTAATATTTTAAAATTTAAATATTCTATATCAATAAAATTTACTAAAATAATATGATAGATATTACTATATATAAAATTTATTAAAATAATAGGGTTGTATTATTTAAACAAACATTTTTTACTTATGAATCCCGTAAAATACTAAAACAATATATGTTAAAGTATATTTTTAAACACAACATGTAAATATAAATTATCTCAAACATATTTATTTCTAAAGTATATATATAAATAAAATTTAAAATGTATTATAGAAAAATATATAAATTAAAGAAAAAAACATATTTTGGAGAATGTTATCTATTTGATTTCATATCATTATTTTATTATACCTAACTCGAAACTATATTAGTAAGTAATAAATATTAATAATAAAGTAAAATATATTAAACAAATCATTATATATTAATAATTCCAAATAAAAAATATAAACAATAATACTATAGAGTTACAGATATATAATACTAACATGGAAATTATATATTTGAAACATTTGTAATAATATCAGATACATTTATAAAATAAAAAATATCCGCACGAATCTGTGGGTTAAAATCTAGTGATCCATTATATCACCTACAACTGTACAAGAATATCATGTAGTCTATAGAGTACGACTTTTAAATCCGCCTAATATATGTTACTGAAAAAATCATGTGATGTAATTACACACATATATTAGCATTTATTAACAGTGAACATGTAAAGAGTCATTTTCATGTTCGGGATGAGGACAAACAATTAGGTTTCAGGTTTGGGTTCACATTATGTTACGTATGCGCGTATTATCATTTATCCATCATGCCAACGTTGATTATTCATCTATTCTATTAATTCTTCGTCATGACCAATTGATACAAGGTTATGTCTAATTATTTATTTATTTTAGTTACAGAAATAATATTAAATAGATTAATAATATTGAATTTTGTAACTTCCCCTTTAATGCCAATATTCTCGCAACCACTTTCGTATTATACACATATAGTACTCGACAATTATAAAATGTATTCAGCATCTGATAATAAATATCTACATGATCGACTAATATGTACATATAAATTTGGTTATTTTAAATGATTATTTTATCAACATATAATAGCTTGCCTGTTCAGTGCAAATGTAAGAACTTTACGTGTTCAAAAATATTTTAAAATCATTATAAAATTAAGTTTTAAATCTTAAAAATATAAAAATATTATAAGTTATTAACAAAAAAGTAAATTAGTATTCCTATTTAATATTGTTACTAGATTATGACATGTCCTTTCAAAAAGCGGATATGTTTTTTGTTTAAAATTTTTCTGAAAATTTTAATTTTATGTTTCAGTTTTTTTATAGTCATTTTATAATTATAATTTTTTATAGATATAGGTGTGGTTCAACTATTTTAATAAAATAGATTAAAACCTCTTATTAACCATTTAGGAGAAATATTATACCAAGAAAATCACAAATATGACTAAAATCACAAATATGACTTAAGAACAAAAATATAAAAATTAAACTTCTAAGAAGATATAAAACAAAAAATATATCCGCCCTTTTAAGGCGGGTCAAAAAAATATAATCTCCCGATAACCGCAAAATTAAGCAGAGCAAATACAAAATTATTTTTTGCGGATTATGCGGGTCAGACTTTTTGACCAAAAGAAATTGAAATCCGCAGGTTGACAGGTCAGCGAACCAGGTTTAACCCGCAACCCAGTCCTAACCGAATGTATACCAGATCAAATTTAAATTGCAATTATTCAATAAAATGTATTTTGATTAAGACTTATTCACAAATATAACTAACACACACAAATATAAAAATTAAAATTAAAACAAAAAATAAAGGGTGGGTCAGAATTTAGTTTTGTTATAAATTTCTAGATATGACATGTAAATCTGAGAGTTTAAAATATACGAATCAGTTAGCAAAAAAAAAAAAAACAATCGTGATTACAAAATTGGTGGTGATCAGTATGCACGATACGAAGTACGCTTTCAAATTTCAAGGATAAGTTAGTTTACATGGTTTTTAATAAATGGAAGGTAGGTACAAAAACACATCCTGGCTTAAATGCAACGTCTTCAATAACGTAACTGTCTCCTCCATGGCCGTGGTTTATTTGTATATGGCTAAATATATAAATAGATTATTATACGTTTTTGTTTTGAAACTACGAACTACGGATATGAGAAGTTCAATGATAAGGTCTACTCTATTAAAATAGAATCACTTTTTTTATCTACTATACAAAAGTCATAGTAGATCAATTTTATTAGTTACATAATATAATATGACATAGTAATCAATAAAATGGTAATTATAAATTAGTTCTAACTATAAATTTAGATTTTATTTTCTTAGTTATAACAAAATCTGTTAATAGAGAATCTTACTACTAAATTTTTTAAAAATTTTAGTTAAATAAAGCATCAAATAATTTCGTATTTAATAATTTATTATTATTTTAAATTCATATTAATTAAGTTTTATTATAAAACAAAAATAAAAATATATAATGTTTTTATAAATTTTGTTATAATCTCTGTTAATTAAAATAGAAGTATTATATAAATTAAATATGATAAAATTATATTAGATTGGTAAATTAATTAACCAACTTACTTTGAAAATACTTTCAGTTAATTAAATTATCATACCATTAAAACGAATTAAAATTTGTTAACTATGTAATATTATTATAAAAAATAAAGTTATTAACATTTGTTAAAAGGTATTCTGAATTTTTTTTTGTTAAAAGGTTTTCATTAATTAAAAATACTAATATCCTTTTATAATAAGGAAGCAAGAACTATTACAAGAAATAACAAACCCGAGAAGAAAGAAAAACAGACTAGCTGATAGTAACGTAAAACTAGAAAGAGAACAGCCTTCAGAAAACTCAGAGAGGGTCGAACCAAAACTGAGCAAGAGATATTCTTAATTTAACTGCTCTTGTTTTGTGTAATTTCAGATCATCCATCAACTTCAACACATAATTCTGTTCGGTGCTTGTTAATCACCATCATGCTCAAGGTGAATTGCACATAGATATTGTATACGATTTTTTTTTCTTTACGATGGTTAAGACCAAGTGGATCCGTCCGTCAGTACAGAATAAGATGTGATTTTGGACTGATTTATGAAGTCATAGACATGAAAGACATTCAGAAATTGATCCATGATGTTAGCTAACATGTCCAGCCCATTTTTACCAAATTACAAGCTCAAAAAGATTTAAAATCAAGTGGTTTCTTTGCTGTCAAAGAAAACTGACGAAAATCAAAAAATAAATTGAATGGAAAACTTCTCTATCTTACATACAAGGAATGCTTGTTTCAAGAACCTTCTCTCTCCTCCATACACTCATTTTATCATTTCCCATGTAATAAATGTCTACCTTTGTGAGAAAGTTTAGTTTCATTATAAATAAGTTGTAATGGATATTGAAATGAATAAGAATTGAGTTTATATTTTTGGAAACCTTGAGAGTGATTCTCAAACATGTTTTAGATCATGGTGTGTAATATCCATTGGTAAAAGCTTTTCTGATTGTTGGTGTATAATATCCTTCAATCTAACTTGGTCTAATCTAGTGTGTCATATCTAGAGACAACCATTATAGGTTAGTATCAAGAGACTTTCCGGACCTCTTGTGTCACCTTTCAATCCACATCTCTTAATCGTTTGTTGCTTTCTGCCTCATTCGTTGCAAGGCGTATTCCTTACCAATTTTCAGAGTGTATTCCTTGGGAGATTTTTATCATTTGGTATCAGAGTCACTCTAAAAGCGGTATTCACTTCTGTTATCCACCATTCTCATCTATCTATCTTCTAAAAAGAAAAAGAGTTTTTGTTATTTATGTTCTACAATTTGTTGGATCGTTTGGAAGTGTGTGTTTAAGTTTTTCTTTCTGCTGAGAAAAATATTTTACGACAAATCTTTTTGAAGAGGAGTATGGTGTGATTTTGGGCTGATTTACAAAGTTATGGACATGAAAGACATTCAGAAATTGACCCATTTTGATAGCTAACATGTACCGCCCATTTTTATCAAGTTACAAATCCAAAAAGATTCAAAATCAAGTGGTTTCTTTGCTGTCAAAGAAAAGTGACGAAAATCAGAAAATAAATCGCATGGAAAGCTTTTCTCTCTTACATGCAAAGAATTCTTGTTTCACGAATGTTCTCCCTCCTCCATGCACTGATTTTATCATTTCCAATGAAATAATTTCTAACTGTGAGAAAGTTTAGTTTCATTATAAATAAGTTGTAATGGCTATTTAAATGAATAAGAGTTGAGTTTATATTTTTGGAAACTTTGAGAGTGATTCTCAAACCTGTCCATTGGTCAAAGCTTTTCTGATTGCTGTGTGTAATATCCTTCAATCTAACTTGGTCTAATCTAGTGTGTCATATCTAGAGACAACCATTATAGGATAGTATCAAGAGACTTTCAGCACCTCTTGTGTCACCTTTCGATCCACATACCTTGTTTGTTTGTTGCTTTCTGCCTCATTCGTTGCAAGGCTTATTCCTTATCAGTTTCAGAGTGTATCCTTTGGAGATTTTTATCATTAATGATAAAAAAAACTCCCAAGGATGATGCACTCTAAAGATGGTGAAAGGATAATCTTTGCATCCAAGAAACTCTGAAATCTCAATAGATCAAAGGATGTGGATTGAATGGCACACAAAGGTTGCGGAAATTCTTTTGATTCACCAGTGGATCAATTATTTAGATATTACACACCAAAAAATCGACAGCTTTCTGGATATGACACACCAACAAGGAATGGATAGAGAGATGGATTGAGAGACGCCACAAAGATCTGTAAAAGGACCTATGATAAGTCTAGACCAGCCATAAACATATATATGACATACCATGAACATGAAGTTCCAAAAATTACAAGATATCACATCTTGAAGGAGACAAACTTCTCTAATTTTCAGTGAAAACAAATTTATCTTTTATTCGTGATTTTGAGCTCTTTTTATAGAGAATTACAAGTAATTTTCGTCAGTAAAAATATCCTAACATGCAGCACAACTTGGGAGTTGAAATTTAAACTCTATTCTGCATGCAAGATAGAGAAACACACAATTGGATAAATACTATTTTGAATCTGGATAAAAATCAATTTTTAAAAAAAAATTTGGGCTAATACACTTTGTTGGGCTTCTCTGATGGACCAAGATTGTAGAATAATTGAGTTTGTGCCTTAATTCAATCTGGGATGGTCGGAATTGTTCTTTGAATGCAAATATGTCAAATTCGCGCAAACTGAATATCACCTGTTTTGAAAATTGCATAATTCTTGATCTGATTTTTCTTCGAAGAGATCCATAAATGAGTTGAGCACATTATCCAAGTGATTTCATGCGTAGAAGCCTCGTGGTTTGGAAGATATGAGTCAAGCAATAAAACTTGTGTTTCTCATATTTTTATCTATAAAAAGGCTTACTAGCATTATAGAATAGATACATTCAACAACATAAAGTCACTCTCTCCTATTTGAATATTTTTAGGTTTTGTTTTATGTTTGAGAGTGCAACATAAAAGTCAGGTCCGACATGTTCTATTCTTCAGTGATGAAAAATAAAAATATATGCAGTTGTATTATGGGATTTTGGAAAGTCATATCAACTGTCACATTACGGGATGTTTACAGAATTAAGGAAAGAGTGTTTCACCTCTGTAATTCCGTTTTTCTTTCCAAATTATATTGATATTTTAAATTTATCAATTTATTTATGAATGCAGTTGTTCTGTTCGGTGCTTGTTAATCACCATCATGCTCAAGGTGAATTGCACACACATAGATATTGTAGACAAATTTTTTCTTTAGGATGGTTAAAGCCAAGTGGATCTGTCAGTCAGTACAGAACAGACAAACGAACGGGTTCTATAACAATCTGCTTGCAGGATATACATTTGGACATATAACCTGATACAAAGCAATCTCCAAACTTGCTTGTAATACCTCCGTCTTTATTGAATAAAAGCCATTATAACTTCCACGTAATTACTGAATCAAGTATCTCAATAGGGTTTAATTTCAAGAAACGATGTGGATTCTCTGTTAGTAATCACTACCTGAACGGCTTTGATAAGGGTGAGGAAAAGAGTCAAGATGTTACTTGTAAGGTTGAAGTTCTTAAGTCAAATACACACCATGAGACCAAAAACCAAAATACAACATAGAGAGAGGTGCGAGAAAGTTTCTCCCAGGCGCTTTTACCAATGACAGTTTTTAACCGCTGTTTAAACGGGTTTCCCCCCTGCTTTTCCTGACACCTTTTCACCAACTTAGGCTTATTCCCCTGCTTTAACCGCTTTCGAGTTCAAATCCTTTCTGCTTTGAGAAGAAACCTCTGGATAATAAACCGTTCTAACCGACTCATACCGGGTTCTCTCCCCCGACAGTCGTCGGAGGGACCGCCGGCGTCGTCTTCGGTAAGCTGAATCTTCTCCCTTGAAGCAGACTATGGATTTCTTTCTGGCTCTGGACAGGTTTGCTCTGGATTGAGGCTCTAGAAGTTTTCGAGAGTAGAGTCCTTCCAACAGAACAAATTTTGTAGGGTTATCTCTACAGAACTTTCTCACCTGTGTGGTGCAGAACCTTGTAAACATCAACGGACGTCCTAAATGGCGAGACGTTTAACATATGAAGAAAAAGGCAAAGGAGTGGCAAATGCTCCTGAACCTCTACGCTCGGGAAGAATAGTAATCCCAGATTTCGGCTGCTCTGAGTTGATAAAGAAACATGAGCTCACACTGGTGGGCAGAGTTACAAACCCGAAACAACAGAGGGTCTGGTCGCTAATACCCTTCTTCTCAGACATGTGGAAGACAAGCTCTAGACCCCTTGGAGTGGATCTAGGACAAGGTCTCTTCCAGTTTCAGTTCGCAAACCATGAGGATATGGAGTTGGTGCTTGAGAAAAGACCTTACTATTTTGCTAAATGGATGGTAATCTTGCAAAAATGGGAGCCATCTATGGACCTAACTTTCCCATCGCAGATTCCGTTCTGGATCCGCGTGCATGGTGTACCTCTCCATCTATGGAGGGAGGACATTCTGAGAAGAATGGGGGAGGATCTTGGAACATATCGTGGTTGCGATATCACCCCGGGAAGCCTGAAGATGAGAGTGGAGATAAATGGACTCCTCCCTCTCCTAAAGAACTATACATTGGAATTTGGCCATGGAAAAGGAGAGATAGCTGCCACTTTGGTGTATGAAAAATTGGATAAACACTGCTCGCACTGCTCAAAACTTGACCACGAACGGGAGGGATGCCCTGAGTTAGTAAAGCAGAGGAGAATTTCTACTGATATAATACCGAGGAGAAGGGAAGGTGACCTTCCAGAACGGAAGCGACGCCAACCTCAGATAAACTCAGTTAAGGAGGATGGAAGACAAATTTCTCATCGACGTGAAGAGTTACCTCTGAGCTATAGGGACAGACAGAGGACACAAAGAGATCACCCTTATCAGAGAGATAGGAATAAGCAGACCTACGTCACAAGGAGCTATGATTCAACTGGTACAAGAGCGCTCAATGCTGGTACTAGAAGAGAGATGAGTTATAGCAGAGAAGGTTCACTCCGTAGCAGTAATAGAAGAGAAGAACGATGGGTGGATACAGGTAGGAGGCTCACTAACTCAAACAGAGGAGCAGAAACCTATGAGGGGAGAAACATAGAGCTTAGCACCCAATCTGAAAAAAGAAGTGCAGATAGAGAAAGGCACCATTGGTCTGAGGAAGCTGTGAACCTGCAAACCACCGAACTGTCCCCACGAGCTTTGCACGACGACAGAAGGACAAATCGTGAAGAAGAAATTCCCCTAGAAGTACTAAATGAGGCTAGAGAAGAGCTAAGGGAAACAATGGCCCAATATACTTCGTGTGCTGACCCAACGGAGAGTGCAGCAAGGAGAATGAGAGTACAACAAGCAGAGGACCAAGGGGAAGTAGAAGAAACTGCAGAGAGTATGGCTAGACAAAAGATGAAGGAACAGAGAGCCAAGAACACTGTCGATCCCCTAAAGTTGATACCTACAAGAGTCCCTGCCACTCTCAGGCTTGGAGAATCATCCCTATCGGATCAGATAGGAGAAATAGCAACCAAGCAAGGTAGAGTGCCAGCTAAGAAACGCTTGGGTCGACCTCCGTTGCTGAAAAAAACGGGTCTTGCAGCTAAAGCAGACACAGCTCCAATTAAACCAAGGAGAGTAACAATGAAGAAAGGATCGCCTAAGAGGAAGATAGGCAGACAGACTATCAACTCCAGGAAAACCGAGCTGCTAAACCAAACTATTGGAGCTACAGCATCCAGACAAACTACAGAGAGACCGCAGACAAAGATAATTCCAGCAGCGTCGAAGAGGAAGATGGATTTTCCAAATCCATCCAGTCCAATTCCTTAAAGATAGCTAGCTGGAACTGTTGGGATTGGGGAATAACCAGACAGTCCAGCGGATAGGGGAGATACGGAAACGTTTCCACCCTGATATCTTTTTCCTCTCGGAAACAATGAATACTGATGATGTTGTGCTCCGGAAATTTGCTTCATCGGAGTTTGTAAACAGCCATTTGATCCCTCCCACTGATCAAAGGGGAGGAGGACTTGCTTTATTTTGGAAAGCTGAAATCGAACTCATTGTACTCAAGTCGTGTAAGAACTTTATTGATACAATGTTGCGATATGAAGGAAAAGTGTTTTATGCTACTTTTATTTATGGCGATACTGATATTGCCAAGAGAAGACAGATTTGGAGAGAACTGGCAGAGATAGCAGCACTTAGAAATGGGGCTTGGTTCGTGACCGGTGATTTTAATGACATACTAAACAACCAAGAAAAAGAGGGTGGAACGGTTAGAACTGAAGGATCGTTTTCAGATTTCCGATCTTTCGTGGCAGAATGTGATTTATACGATCTCCATCATTCTGGAGACTACCTATCTTGGCGGGGAGTCACGAGTGCTGGTGTAGTTCGCTGTCGCTTGGATAGAGCTATGGCGAATAGTGATTGGTTTGAACGTTTTGAGGCCGGACATTCTGAATATCTCGACTACTAGGGGTCGGATCATAAACCAGTAATCACCTGTTTTGATACTACAAGGAAGAAGGGCAAAGGTTTGTTCAGATTCGATCGAAGGTTGAAGAACAATCCACTGGTGAAGGAGCTGGTCGAACAGGCTTGGAAGGGGCCTAGGAGAGAAGAGGTTACACGTAAAATAGCCAGAGTAAGAGGAGCCATTGTGAAATGGAACAAAGAACAGCAAGCAACCAGTCGAGCCATCATAGATAAAAGGAAAGAAGAGCTGGAAGAGGCAATGGTAAGTCCTTACAACGATGGTGATCGGATTGCTCGTATCAACCAAGAGCTTAGAGAGGCGTACAAGGCGGAAGAAGAGTATTGGTGACAGAGAAGCCGGATCTTGTGGTTGAGCCTAGGAGATAGAAATACGGGATACTTTCACTCCATAACCAAAGGAAGACAGGCAATCAACAACATCTCCGTGATGGAGGACGCAGATGGAGTAGTGCACTATAAAGAAGATGAGATTGCCACTACTATCGTGAATTATTTAACAGAACTTTTCACCTCAAATGAGGAAGAACATGAACATATAGTGGAAGCAGCTCTAGTTCCACTGATAACACTGGAAATGAATGAGGTCTTAATCCAAGTACCGAGTCCCAGAGAGATCATGGAGGCTCTATTTTCCATTCATTCCGATAAAGCACCCGGTCCGGATGGATTTTCGGCGGGGTTTTTCCAGTCAAATTAGACAGCTATAAGTGACGAGATGATCTTAGAGATTCAGGATTTCTTCGAAACTGGGCAGATGCCAAGCGGAATAAATGAGACTCACGTCCGTTTAATCCCCAAGGTTCACGGTCCAAAGAGTGTGGCAGATTATAGACCAATTGCGCTATGCAACGTCTACTACAAAATAATCTCCAAACTCCTAACGAAGAGACTCCACCCGATCCTAGATGCACTCATATCGGAGAATCAGTCCGCGTTCGTACCAAATAGAGCGATATCCGACAATGTTTTAATCACGCATGAAGTCCTTCACTTTCTCAAGACGTCTCAGGCCAGTAAGAGATGCTCCATGGCTGTGAAAACGGACATGAGTAAAGCCTACGATAGGCTCGAGTGGAATTTTATTCGTTTAGTTCTGAGAAGACTCGGTTTTCACGAGAAATGGGTGGAGATTATTATGCAGTGTGTATCTTCCGTCTCTTTTTCTTTCTTGATGAACAGAACTGCAAAAGGACAGGTCATTCCCGAGCATGGAATCAGACAAGGAGACCCGCTATCACCTTATTTGTTCATTCTGTGCAGTGAGGTGTTATTGGGATTATGTCTCAAAGCTCAGCGAGAAGGGAAATTGCAGGGAATTAGAGTGGCGACAGGTTGCCCTCGAGTAAACCATCTACTCTTCACCGATGATACGATGTTCTTTTGCCGCACAAACAAGAAGAGTGTGAAAGCGCTGAAGGATATCATGCAGCTCTATGAGCAGGCATCCAGGCAAAAGATAAATAAGGACAAGTCGGCAATAACATTTTCCAAGCTGGCACCCGAAGTGCTGAAGGAGAGGGTCCGCAACGAGCTGCAAATCACCAAGGAAGGCGGTGCCGGGAAGTATTAGGCCTTCCCGAGCATTTTGGAAGGAAAAAGAAAGATTTGTTCACTGGTATGGTGGAAAAGATCAGACGAAAGGCTATTGGATGGTCTACAAAAATGCTATCTCCAGCGGGGAAGTTAGTGATGTTAAAGAGTGTGCTGTCGGCTATGCCTTCCCATACCATGTCTTGCTTTAAACTTCCCATGTCAGTGGTGAAAAGGATACAATCGGTGTTGACCCAGTTCTGGTGGGACTCAAAACCAGAAGAAATGCGGATGGCATGGATATCTTGGGATACTTTAACAAAGACAAAAGGTGATGGCAGACTTGGGATCCGAGATATTGAGTGTTTCAATGATGCCATGTTGGGAAAACTAAGTTGGAGACTCCTCACAAAACCACAGAGCTTATTGGCTAGGATTCTCAATGGAAAGTACTATGCTGATAATTCTTTCCTTGAGGTTCAAGCTGCGTCGGGTTGTCCTCACGGGTGGAGAGGTATCCTACTGGGAAGAGATCTTTTGGTTGAACATCTAGGATGGGCTATTGGAGATGGAGCCACTGTACGTTTATGGGATGATGCTTGGCTATCAACCGAGAGGATACAGAGACCTATGGGACCAGCTACTCTAGAGTCTAAGGATAATTTAGTAGCGTCTCTGTTTCTGGAAGGAAGCAACGAATGGGATGCAGGCAAGGTGTCACGCCTACTACCAGAAATGGAAACCGTAATCCTGAGTATAAAAACGAGTAGACAAGGAGGGCCAGACCGTAGAATTTGGCTCAGGAGCCCATCAGGAGAATACTCAGCTAAGACGGGCTATGTTGCAGCACTAGAGTGAAGAAAGTGGAATCCTATAGTCCAGCGAGATAGAAGTGAAAACAGTAGATGGCTCAATGATGTCTGGATATTGAAGATCCCAGCTAAGATCAAACTCTTCTTATGGAGAGCGCTACATAATGCCCTACCGGTGGGAGAACTTTTAGCGGCTAGACAAATTATTCAAAGCCCAAAATACAACAGTTGCGATGAGTCAGAAACTATAACTCATATGGTTTTCTTATGCCCCCTAGCGCGAGAAGTATGGAGAAGGTTCCCCAGTAAAATGGAGATCAATCTTGATAATGTGACATCGTTTGCAGAAGGATGGAATCGGATTAAGAAAGCTACATGCCTACCACCTACAGGAGTTACTTCAGAGAATCTTGCAGCGTGGATGGTGTGGAGTATTTGGCTAGAGAGAAACCACGCCATTTTCAGAGAGGAACGTACCTGTGCTCAAGATGTTATGTCAAGTGCTATTAGACTGGCGAGAGAATGGACCCTGGCCCAGATACCGGAGTCTGTTGCAATACCAAGAAGCAGCACCGGATGGGAAAGGTCAAGATGTGAGATAGTCTGCAGATCAGATGCAACTTGGAGTAAGGAAAGACACCACGCAGGAGTGGCGTGGGAGTTTGTTAGGAAGGGGGATGAACTTCTATGTTCAGGTTCCCAAACTTTTGCAAATGTTAAATCACCCCTTGTGGCGGAGGGGTTGGCGTTACTTGCAGCAATGGAGGCAGCGATCTCCTTGGATTTCAACCAAATCTCTTTCGAGTCTGATTCAAGTCGACTGATGACGGCGATCAGGGATGGCACACCGGTTTCAGATTTGTACGGAATCCTCAGCGACATCAGCTCCTTGTCTTTAGCTTTTGTTTCTGTTTCTTTCTTTTGGGTCAGTAGATCTTATGTTTCCCGCATGGATGGCGTAGCCAAACAAATGTTAAGATGCTATGTATTGAACCCAGTTTAAATGTTTAATGAAGTAGTTGAAGTTACAAAAAAAAAATACACACCATGAGGCACGTAAAGAAGACTTCCATGCTAACGTCGGCGTTCCATCTGTAATCGAGGCTGAGTGTTTCTTTGGAAAAAAATAAAATGTCACAAACCAAGATACAGGGAGAAGAGAAATAAGCCAAACGTG
Organism: Raphanus sativus; assembly: GCF_000801105.2. NCBI lineage: Eukaryota > Viridiplantae > Streptophyta > Magnoliopsida > Brassicales > Brassicaceae > Raphanus > Raphanus sativus. The sequence continues at coordinate 19,132,526 of NC_079517.1, read as the reverse complement.
TTGCTTAATTAAGGACACTTCACAAGTCATTACCGCATTAACTAATAAACGGATAGCATTAGTCAGTTCGGAGTTGAAATTAAGAAGCTAACGTACCAACCAAATGTAGTATAGTCTATCAAGGGTATGACGTTCCAGAAGTGGTTACTACATCTTGACCAAACCCGCAACTTTCTCTGATTCATTGAGACAAAGTACTTTGCATTCATGGTCACATTAAAAAAAATTGATCCAGCCTGGTTTAACGGTTACTATAATGAATTTTCAGAAAGCAAGAGATTTGGAGACAAAAGCTGCAATTGCTTGCAGAGCGACATCTTCAACTTGATCTTGTGTCAAACCTTTTGTTTCCAGGTGCGTCTTCCCAATCTTGAAGGAGTGATCTCCACCATCGATGACATGCAGCTCAGTCGCACCTTTCATTTTGTCGCAAACATCTTGGAGCTTATCCAGTGGACACATAGGATCTTTGCTACCCTTTTTGATACAAAGAAAAAAAACCATTAATGACAACCCAAAGATCCATTAACAATTATGTACAACCCCCAAAAGAATAGTTATGTAAAAACTTAACATGCATATAAAAGATACCTGCACAAACATAACAGGGATTCCCATTTCCAACAAGGTCCCATCTCTAATTGAACCTTTCGTGCCCTAGAGATTTAACAAAACGATGTAAAGATCCCCTTCCACTTATCAATCACAGGGGAAAAAAGAAAATGTAGAAACATAACCTTAAGTGGATATCCCAAGCATATTACAGCTGAAACTTGAATATCTTCATCCATGGCTACCATGCAGCTTACTCTGCACAAGCATAAGATCACATTCAACATAAAAAAAAAAAGAAGTTTGTAAACAGAGTAAGAGAGAGAAGGAAATACACCTCGAACCCATTGATTTACCAGCCAATATCAAAGGATGACCAGGGAACTTAGCAGCAGTTTCTTTGACAATATCTAAATGAAATTGAACTAGTTTTTCAGCTTTTGGAGGAACTCCTCTCTTCCCTCCAGCAATATCTACCCAGAAATTTTATAATTCACAATAAGTTTCTATCAAGGACACAAATATTATATATAAAAAATTCTGGAATTTTCACTGACAAGGGTAATCAAAGGTGATAACTTCAACGGCTGATAAGCTCTTCTTTAGCTTATCCTTCCATCTAAGCCAAAACAAAACAAAAAAAAGTAGAAAAAATTAAGACCAATCTGTGTCCAAAGAAGTACACAAAGTCACAAACACGTACCGAATCATCCAGTCGGAAGAAGAGGGAGCTCCGGCACCGTGAGCAAATATAACTACCGGCGCAGAAGAAGATGAAATCTCTGATTCTTCATCACGGAAATATAACTCTTCAGTTTCCTTTCTTCTTTTCTTCGAAGCGTCCATTGATGATGAACTTCTGAAAATCTCAGAAACCCTAAAGAATGGGGAAAATCATTTAATTTTCGCGCGCGATTAAGAGTCTAGAGTGAGTTATCATGGGGTCAACAGATATATAGGCCCAAAAGGTTACAAATATGGTAAAATAATAATATTATTATTGTCTATTTAATTTAGTACTAATACTAGACTATTACTATATGATGTTAATTGATTAAAAATAGTAAAATACACATGTTGGTTTTGAAGAATGAATATTTTTTTTCTTTTGTAAACTAGTGATAGACAAATAAAAATAAATTATTTATTTTAAAATTATCAAAGTTAAATAAACAAAGTTAATATTATTTTTTGGTAAAAAAATAAATTTGCAAAATATATAAATATTATGTAGATGATTACCAATTAAAGAAATAATACAGTCTTGCTCAGAATCATTTTGGATGCATTTTGGCAGGGCTCAGCCATAGAGGTCTCATGATTTTGGTTCAGGTTCATTCAGACACTACAAGAAAACACGCAGATTCTGAGGGAAATACCGAGGGAAAATGAGTTCCTCGGAAATTTCGGACAAAATATCGAGGAAATACCGAGGAAACCAAGAAATGGGGTTTCCTCGAAATTTCCTCACTATTTTTTGAGGAAATTTCGAGGAAGACCAACTTCCTCTGTAATTTTCGAGGGGATACCGAGGAAACCAGGGTCGTCGGAAAAAATCGACGGATATTTCTAATATTTCGACGACATCTTGTAGCCGTTAGAGAGCCGTTGGGAGAGCCGTTGGGGGATTTAAACAATTTCGAGGAAATTTCGAGGAAATGCCTGTTTCCCTCGATATTTCCTCGATATTTCTTCAGTATGCCGGGAGGATTTCATCTATAAATACAGCCACCCCTCTTCCTCTTCATTCACTCCATTTCTTTTCTTCTTCTCTCCTAGTCTCACGAATTTGATTCCAAAAAAACATGTCTTCTTCAAATTATTTTCGTTCTTGGATGGATCGACCTCATTTGGATCCGGACACGAGATTGCTTACGGAAGAATACAATCAAGGTATAATCGAGTTCATGAGGGTAGCTCGCAAACAACCGGAAGCAGAAACAGGTAAGTTAAGATGTCCTTGCTCTAATTGTAAAAATAGAAAAGTTATTAAAGAGTGGGATGTTTGGACTCATCTATTATTGAGTGGATTTACACGAAGTTACAAAATTTGGTATCATCATGGGGAAACTGATTATGAACTTGGTAGTACTAGCGAACCTCAGCCGGCGGTTAGATTAGAAGAACCAATTAGGGCGGATGTAGATTATGGTGTAGGTACTGAGCAGATGATAAATGATCATTTTAGAAGGGAAGATTTACCCAATGCAGAAGCTAGGAGATTTTATGAAATGTTGGATGCTGGAAAGCAACCATTGTACGAAGGTTGCAGAGATGGTCATTCAGCTTTATCATCTGCTATGAGGCTGATGGGCATTAAAACAGATTATAACTTGGCTGAAGACTGTGTGGATGCGATAGCTAATTTTGTTAAAGGTATTCTACCTGAGGATAATGTAGCTCCAGGTTCATACTACGAGGTTCAAAAACTCGTAGCTGGGGTTGGTTTATCTTATCAGGTAATAGATGTATGCAGCGATAACTGCATGATTTATTGGAGGGTGGATGATCAGCGGACTACATGCAAATTTTGTGGGAAGCCTCATTATAAAGATACTAGTGGAAGAGTTCCAGTGCCATATAAAAGGATGTGGTATTTGCCTTTGACGGAAAGGTTGCAGAGGTTGTATCTTTCAGAACGCACAGCGCAACGAATGAGATGGCATGCGGAGCACTCAACAGATGGTGAGATTAGACATCCTTCAGATGCAAAAGCGTGGAAACATTTCCAATCAAAGTATCCCGACTTTGCGTATGAGAGAAGAAATGTCTACCTTGGATTATGTACTGATGGTTTCAGCCCGTATGGGAAGAGTGGAAGACAATATTCTCTATGGCCAGTCATTGTTACACCATACAACTTACCCCCAAACTTGTGCTTGCGACGAGAGTTTTTGTTTCTCTCCATTCTCGTTCCCGGACCAGAGCATCCTAAGAGATCACTTGATGTGTTTCTTCAGCCACTAATATATGAGTTGCAACAACTATGGGCTCAAGGTGCTGAAACATACGATATTTCGTGTAAAGAAAACTTTCAAATGCGGGCAGTACTAATGTGGACAATAAGTGATTTTCCAGCATATGGTATGTTATCTGGATGGACAATGCATGGAAGGCTATCATGTCCATATTGTCAAGATAACACTGATGCTTTCCAACTAAAACACGGAAGGAAAACGTGTTGGTTTGACTGTCACAGGAGATTCCTACCACCTGATCATCCATATCGTAGGAGTAGGAATTTGTTTACTAAGAACAAGAAGGTGTTTGACAGTCCACCTGCGGAAATTAGTGGGAAAAGTTTAAAGACACAACTAAGAGATTTTGGTGCAGAAAGGACGCCAGACATCGGTGGACATGCGCGTTTTCCGGTAGATGCTGTTGGAAACCTACATAACTGGCACAAAAAAGTATATTCTGGGATCTGCCATACTGGGAGGATCATTTGCTAAGGCATAATTTAGATGTCATGCATATTGAGAAGAACTTTTTTGACAACCTCATGAACACGATCCTTAACGTTCAAGGTAAAACAAAGGATAATTTGAAGTCAAGACTGGATTTAGTTGATATATGTGATCGTTCAGAACTTCATGTTGATGGGAATGGTAGGGCTCCTTTTCCCATATACCGACTTGATGCAGAGGGAAAAAATGCGTTCTTCGATTGGATTTCAAACGATGTGGAGTTTCCAGACGGTTATGCATCTAATTTGCGTAACTGTATCGACAGAAAGGAAGGAAAGTTTATTGGTTTAAAAAGTCACGATTGTCATGTGTTGATGCAGCGTTTACTTCCGTTTGCTTTCAAGGAACTATTACCACGAAATGTTCATGAAGCAATAGCAGGGATAAGTGCTTTCTTCCGCGATTTATGCGCCAGATCAGTGACTCTTGAAGGTATTGAAAATCTGAAGACTAACATAGCCGTGATTCAGTGCAACCTTGAGAAGATATTTCCTCCCTCATTTTTTGATGTTATGGAGCATCTTGTTATTCACCTGGCAAGAGAATTGGAACTTGGTGGTCCTGTGCAGTATAGATGGATGTATCTGTATGAGCGGTATATGTTTCATTTGAAGAAGATGGTGAAAAATCTAAGTAGGGTGGAAGGTTCTATAGTCGCACAGATGATCAATAAAGAAATTTCAAACTTTGCTGAGTACTACTTTTCAGCAGAAGTTCAGACCAAAAACAGAAGACCTGCACGGCATGATGATAGAGGCGAACGGGCAACATACCATGTTACGGTTCCTGACATTTTCACAGATGTTGGACGACTTAGCGGAAAATCAAAGGACCGTCGACTTACTGAGCAGGAGCGCAGTCATTTGCAAACATATTTGCTCACCAACTGCGAAGATGTTCTTCAATATGAGAGGTAAGTTTATTATCTTACAAAATTTTATTTTAACAAATTAACATTTATATCTTAATTAATTACATTTTTTGTCTTCACAGGATTTTCATGGCAGAAAAGCGGTTCGAATATAGATACGCTACAGAGGCAGAACTAGAAGAAATGAAGCAAAAAGAATTTGCTGGATGGATGTTTACTTATGTGAGTGCCTTAAACAAATTAAAAAATCATTTATCACATATTTATAGAAATTAAAAAAATATTTATCACATATTTATACTCATATATATGTGCTATTAATAGGTGTCTGCTGGTTTGGCCAGAGGTGAAACATTTGACGATTGGATACGCGAGATGGTGGTTGGACCAAACTATGTTGTGAAGTCATATCCGAGATTTTGTACTCGAGGATATGCATTCACAACTGAAAAGACGAAACGTTCGCGTACGACCTATGATGCTGGCGTTTGTTCTGCATCGGGAGATGATGTATACTACGGACACATACATGAGATTTTGGAAATCAAGTATTTAGGCCTGCTTGGATTGCGATGTACTGTTTTCTATTGTGATTGGCACGACATCACTCCAGATCGAGGTGTGAGAACAGATGCATTTGGTGTTACATCAGTTAATTCGAGACGAAAGCTGCAATATTATGATCCTTTCATTCTTGCTTCTCAGGCCGATCAGGTAAGTTATTGGTCATCATGTGTAATAATTTAAACTTGTACTAAAATTTTTTAAAATGCTACAGGTTTGTTATATCAAGTACCCCCGGATAAGGAACAGAGATGATCCATGGGTTACTGTTACCAGACTCAACCCGAGAGGCCGAGTTCAGGGGAGTTCTGAGCTGGAAGACCCACTACAACCAATCACATCCAGTAACTTAAGTGCAGAAGAAGATGTAGCAGGAATTGGCCTTGTAGTAGATTTCACCGACTTCGCAGAGGAAGCCGTCGTTCACGCACAGGATGAACCAGTTATTGGAGAGTTTCACCAAGATCCAGATTCAGATTCATCTGCTGATGATGAGTCGGAATCAGAGTAGTTTTTTTTTTTTTTTTACTAATTTCGAGGAAATTTCGAGGGAAGTTAGGTTTTCCTCGAAATTTCCTCGGAATAACCCTTAACGGTTTAGGGGTTTGATAAAAAACACCTAGATCGTCGAAATTTCCTGGAAATATTTCGAGGAAATTTCGACGACCAAGTTAATTTTAGGGGTTTGATTTAAAACACCTTGTTTCGTCGAAATACCCTCGAAATATTTCTAGGAAATTTCGAGGGATTACAAATTTTTTGGTTTTCCTCGAAATTCCGTCGAAATATTTCGAGGAAATTTCGAGGACCTGGCCAATTTTTGGTAGTTCCTCGAAATTCCCTCGAAATATTTCGACGGAATTTCGAGGAACAGGGGGTTTTAAACCGAAAACAACGTTTGCGGATTGAATAACACGTATATAACCTTCATTAAGTGTCTTAGCCAGATTATAAAGTCCAACTTTAGGGTTTTAACCCGAAAACAATGTTTTGCGGATTGAGACGAAAACCACACAACATGAGATAAACACTTATACGTTTTAATAAACGTTAAAGGAAATACTTAGAATAATTTTTGAATTGTGTTATTTCATTATTTATGATCATCTATACAAAGAAACCTCATTATTATGAATTACATTTGTATAAGAAATGACATAGGGGAAAAAAATCGATGTTTTCAAAACCCCAAACCCTCTTTCCTCGAAATTTCCTCACAATATTGTGAGGAAATTTCGAGGAAGGTTTTCCTCGGACTGTTTTTCATTAACCAGGAAACCCTAGCCGACAACAAGAAAATTTCGAGGAAATTTCGACGACCACATTAAAAATTTCGAGGATATTTCGACGGACCTGTCCGTCGGACCCCTCATAAATTAGGTTTTCATTCTTTTCTTCCCCATTTCTCTTCTCTCGATCTTCCTCTCTTCCTCTCGCGCGGCTACTCCTTCTCCTCTCCTCTCTCTTCCTCGCGGCTCCTCTCCTTCTCCTCTCCTCTCCTCTCTTCCTCGACGGATCTCCTATCCTCTCCTCTCCTCTCTTCCTCTCGGCCTCCTTCCTCTCCTCTCTTCCTCTCCTCTCTTCCCATGTAAGTTCATATCTCTTCTATTCTTCTTTTCATAGATCTCGAAATTTAGGTTGTTAGATAGAAAATTCTAGGATTGAATGGATAGTTTAGGATTTGCATGTTTGGATTGTTGTTTGGATTGTTGGTATATTTTTTTTTATTTTTTTTGTGTTTTTGATTTTTTAAAACGTTTTTTTGATTTTATAAAACGTTTTTTTGATTTTAAAACTATTTTTTGAATTTTTAAAACGTTTTTTTGATTTTTAAAACGTTTTTTTGATTTTTAAAACGTTTTTTTGATTTTTAAAACTTTGTTTTGATTTTTAAAACGTTTTTTTGATTTTTAAAACGTTTTTTGATTTTTAAAACTATTTTTATATATTAAAACTATTTTTATATATTAAAACTATTTTTTTATTTATTAAACAATTTTTAAAATATTAAAACTATTTTTAATATATTAAAACTATTTTTTTGTAATTATTAAACAATTTTTAATATATTAAATTTTTTTAGTAATTATTAAACAATTTTAATATATTAACAAATTAAATAAATAATTGTATTATATTAAATAAAATTTATTTATATAAAGGTCTCAAGAGGAACATACCCGCTCTCGACAGCGTCGTGGTCGTGGTGGTTCGGGGAGCGGCTCCATTTCGGGTTCCGCATCGCCGTACAGCTCCTACCAGACATCTCCTTCTCCATTTCCCTCTCATTCTCCTCCCGCTCCCGGTGTGGCACCCACTCCTGCTCCTGCTCATGCTCATCCGGCACTTCTGAGAGTTGCGGAGTTTGTTCGACAGCCGGGTCGTGACCATCTTCCATATCTCACTCAGTATCCACGTGGACAGGGTCAGACATGGTAATTAAACCTATTTTTTTTTCATTAAAATTTGATTCATTTAAAATAATTAATTCTAAAATAATTAATTCTTTTTATTAGGTTTGACCGATCCGGGAACGGGATCAGCGGATGGATCAACAGTATGATGTACTCGTCCCTCGACAATGGACATCCGACTTTCACCGACTTCCCTCTCGAGAAGCAGCATATGTGGTTTCAACAGTTTGCGGTAAGTATTCTATTTTTTACTTATTTTTTACTTATTTTTTTCATCTTTAATATTAATTTTCTAATTATTGTGTTTTATTTTCAGCAACAATTCAACTGGAATGCCGATGATACGTTGTTTATCTATTACCACTTCGTCCATAAAGTTATGGACAACTATGGGAAGCAGATGCACTCGTGGAAGAAGAAGTGGGAAATAAACAAGGTTCGTTTTTATTTATGATACAATTTTTTAATTTTTTAAAATATTTTTTTATTTATTTAACAATTTTTTTTTTAAAGGTTCCAAAGGGGATGGACCCGACGGTCTGGCAGGAGTTGAGTGTACATTGGAGTAAGAACGAAGTGAGAGCAACTTCTTCCACCAACTCCACCAACCGCAAGAGCGACCGTAAGGGGAAGGGCATGTACGTCCATAACTTGGGTGCTCAATCTTTAGCCAGTCTGGGGGATCGCTTGGTAAGCTTGTCGGTTTTTATTATATTATTTAAGATTCTAATATTTTTTTGTGCATTTCTTTTAATTACTAATGTTTGTTTAATATATGTTTTTTTCAAGGCGGAAGAAAATGAGGGGGAGCCGGTTGATCATCTCCGCCTAATAAAGACGGCGTATACCAACAAGAAGACCGGCGAGATTGATGATGGTGTTGTGAGGGATGTGGTCACCCTCATCGACAGTCAGATGGAACAGGAAGTGTCTCAGCTTCAAACCGAGGATGACGATTCGACGGGATCGACCGGCTTGCCTCGGGTTCGGATCAACCAAATCGTTGAAGCGGTAAGTTCATTTTTTAAAGTTCAATCCATTTTTATATTATTTAAATTTGACATTTTTTTTTCAGTCGGTTCCAAAGAAGAAGGGCCGTTTGTTCGGTTTGGCTCGTCGGTCTTCCTCGGTTCCGTCTGCTTCTGCACCACCACTGTCCTATGTTGATCAAGAAGTCCTTCTAAGCCAGATGAGGGACAAGGATGCTCGCATATCTGCGCTGGAGTCCATGGTGGCGAGTCAAGAGGCGGGCTGGGAGGCACAGAGGAAGCTGAACGAGCAAATGATGGCGATGATGAGGAGCATGAACCCGAACGCCAACGTGGACTTCCCGACCATGCCAGACCCGGACTTCCAAACCCCGTAGTTTAATTTCTTTCAGAAACTCTAAATGTTTTCTTTTCTTTTGTATGACTTTGAATTTTAAATAATATGTTTTCAATTTAAATTTTAATATATTTTCGAATTTAAATTTTAAAAATATTTTTTTCTAAAAAAACAATTTTTTAAAAAAAAAAAATTTTCAAAATATTCCGAGGAACAGCTGTCCTCGGTATATACCGAGGGATGTGTTCCTCGGAATATTCCGAGGGAACGTTTCCTCGAAAATTTTCGAGGGCTGCTTTCCTCGAAAATTTTCGAGGAAACGTTCCCTCGAAATATTCCGAGGAAAACTGGTCCTCGAAATTTTCGAGGAAATCGTCCCTCGGAATTTTCCGACGAAACTGTTTCCTCGAAAACTTTCGTAGGTGTTTTCCCTCGGTATAATCCTCGGTACATACCGAGGGAATTGTTCCTCAATATATTACGAGGACCTCTTCGACGAAGGGCAGTCCTCTAAATATCCTCGGAATTATGTTTCCTCGAAATTCCGTCACAAATTTTCGAGGAAATTTCGAGGGAAAATGAAATTTCGAGGAGATTTTTTCGAGGGACGTTTTCCTCGGTATTTCGTCGGAATACGCTTATTCCGACGAAATACCGAGGAAAAAGTCCCTCAGTATCAGCGTGTTTTCTTGTAGTGAGATTTTGGATTTTCGGATTCATGAATTTTAATTATATTTGGATATTATAAAGGTTCGAATCGAATTCGATTTGTATTTAATCGGGTTCAGTTTGGTTTAGTTACATATCTAAGTATCGGTTAAACTCGAAATAGTTCCGGTTTCAGATATTAATCGTGTTATCAGTTCCAAAATATGGATTTGTACTTGATTAAATTTGATATATTTTTTCAATTTTTTAATAAATTTGTGTACATAACTTCTTCAAACCATATTGTTGACATTCAAAATAATTTTGGAAAATTCGTCTATCATCGATATTAAATTCGCCTTTGAATTATGTATGACAACATCATACATATCATATCATGATGTACCAAATCATTGTACAAATTAAACCATACATAAATAAATTAAAATTAATAACTATCAACTCTATAAATAGAAAACAACATTAATAAAACTTTAAAACAAATTTATTTATAGTTGAACTTCAAATGCTTGTCAAAATATACAAACATTAACATTGACCAAATAGTGAAATATATACATATATATAATATTTAAGTTAATTATTCATATAAATATAAATGTTTTAGATACCATAATATGTGTTTTGGAGATCAATTCAATTTTTTTTTGTCATCAACATTACATACTCATATAAATTCAAGTCGGATTTAATTCAGGTGAAATTCATAATACAAAATACTGTACAAGAAAATCCATTTTGATTTATCTAGGATATGAATCTGTTTGAATTCATTTTTATCAGTCGGATTTATAGTTCATTTGATCAGCCCTACGGGTGGCAAAAAAAAACGGAACCGAATAGACCCAAAAAATGAACCGAATTGAATCCATGAATTTCCCAATTGGATGCTAAAATTTTATACCCAAAGAACCAGAACCGAACCCGTACCAAACCGAGAACCAAATAACCATATAGAACCGGATGAAAAACTTGTATACACTTACCTTACAAATTGTAACATGTACTTATTGAATGCTTGATGGTTTTTTCTGCTGGATTGGTGTTTCTCCACTTTTGTTTTTATCTCATTTTCTCTTATTATCTATTTTATATTTCAAGTTAGAAATAATAATTCAAGCTAGTCTTTTGGATGTATTATTTTTAACAGTTTGGTCTTTGGTTGTTTTAAAAACTGTGTTTTTTGTGTTTTATTTCTATCGTTAGGTATTGGTTTTGATTTATTTGTTTGTAAGTACATCAAATTAATGTGGGTAATATCGTTACAAAGTAACCATTTAGAACTGAATCCGACTGAAACCATTTTTTCGGTTTTAATATGGTTACCAAATTTCAGGAACCGAAAGAATCGAGAACTAAAAGAACCGATCCAATCTAATCTGAAATTCTCACGGTTTCTTAATGGTTACCAAATTTCAAGAACCACCTAAAGAACTATACTTCACCTCTAAAACCAACCAAGGATCAAAATACTAATTTTATCGATGATGTCAAATTTAGAAAATAATTTTCCTGAAAATGGGTCCCGAAGAAAACTTCAAATGATAGTAACACCGTTCATAAGTCTATAAACTGCACCCCACGCAATTAAAGATTTTATTAGTTACCATTATAGACTTTTGCATAATTTCAACCATGGCCAAGCTCACCGTTACAGTCACCGTTCTCTTATTCACGTTGACTCTCTCCGTCGTTTCTTCCAAGCCCGAAAATGAAATCATCGCCGATAGCCATAACACTTTATCTGCGGAATCCGACCCGTTTACTACAAACCCAACCCTTCACGAATCCGGTTCATCTGGACCGGAATTAACATCTTCCGATGAGATCACTGTACCGGTCAATTTCATGAATTTCCATCCAATCAATCGTCATTTCCCTAGACGTCCCTTGACTTTCAGCCGCCGTCCGTGCCACGGCGAGCTGTTTGGACGAGGCCTCCAGATCCCTTTCGGCAACGACATGATCTTCTCCGGTGAAGAAGAAAAGACGACGAAAGGTCCAGATCCTTCCTTAGACAGCATAGTCGTGGATGTTCCGGCGATCAAGATGTTTGTCGGTCCCATCACGGTGGAGGAGACAAAACACCATGTCGAAGCGGAGGATGATGGCTCCAGCATGAAGATTACCGTGACTTTGATGAAGCGCAAAGAAGAAGGAGAGAGTATGTTCAGGACAAAGATTCGCAAGTTTCTAAACCATTTGGTCTGAACAACGAAGAAGACTCTAATTTGTCTTTTAAATCTAGTAAAGAAGATAACAATAAAGTAAAGCCCTCTTATGTATGTATATGCTCTTTCTGGTAAACAAATAGCTTCCATAATGATATGAAGCTGATTTTGTCTATATAACATGTGATTCTGTAAGAGTTTAATCCTATTAGTTTAAATTAAATTAAGTTCATAAATTACATTACGCTTTTGGAGTAGTACATATTATGCTTGGTTTTCGCAGGAACCGCCTTGTTGGGCCGCTGTGGTCAGCTCAGGGCAAGCCGTGGGGTTGACTTTATCAGCGGCTCCAACGACATCTGAGCATTTCCATATCGGAGGACCTTTTGTTCCGGTGAATGTAACATTGGAGAAGCATAGGTTGGTGAAAGGAGCATCTTTCAATCCCTGAACCATGCCAGCACGCTCGACCTTGATTCCCCAGACGTTCTTGATAGTTATGCCTCTTACGACAGGGAGAGCCGATGTGTTGAAATGATCATCCGGGTGATCTCCCGTGTCGCCAGAGATCTTAATGCCGGTCCGGACTTTTTCCATGTGAACTCCCGAGACTGTGATCCCCTGGATGCTTCCTCCTCGGCCAGTGTTTGTCTTGATGTGGATGCCAATTCCGGAATTGAACAAAGTGATGTTTTCCACGGTGACATTCTGGATACCGCCGGAGGTTTCGCTTCCGATAGCTATTCCAGCAAATGAGGTGGATCCGGTGATGCGTCGGATGGTGATGTCACGGCTGGGACGGTTGTAGGCGATGCCATACTCGTCCCAACCGCTCTTCACGGCTACAAGGTCGTCGCCGGTGGATATGTAGGAGTCTTCTATACATACGTTAGAGCTCGAATCTGTAGCAGCAGCACACAAGTTAATAATGCTTTGAAAACAGATGTAAATTAGGGGAAAGTGATGAAACCTGGATCAATCCCATCGGTGTTTGGAGAATCAGTTGGAGCGAGGATGGTAACGTGATGAACTACAACACCACTGTGAGAAAAAACAAATGGTAAATTAGTAAATAAAATAGCAAGATTCAAGACATGTGTACTTCGCGAGAGAAGAGAACCTGCAGTAAACAGGATGAAGTGTCCAGAAAGGGGAGTTTCGAAGAACAACATGAGAGATGAGGATGTCACTTGAATTCTTGAATTCAATGAGACCAGGTCTGGTGAACTTTAGAGTTCCATGTCTCCACATGTTCCACCAAGGTTCTCCTGCACCGTCAATGGTCCCATTTTTGCCTAAGCAAAAACACAATAGCACAAAAAAATGGGTTAGGGAATCAAGATAATCTGATTATTATACTCAAACTAAAACTAGGAAAACAAACCTGTGATAATAACGTCGGTGAGTCCGTCTCCATGGATAAAGCTAATATACCTTGGACCAGGGCGCTCCCTTCCTCTGCCATAAGAAGGCAAAGGGTCGATCAAAGGCCATTTCTCCGTATCCTGAACAACCGAAACAAGTATTAGTGTGGCACTGTATGATAAGCTTATATAAAATGCAATTACCAACTAAATATTAAGCATTCTATGAATTTAAAATGCAATCACAGACAGACAGACATCTCCACTGATCAAAATAATCACAGGGAAGCTCCTATTGTCCAAAGCCTAAAACCAAACATTGGATCTGAATCAAGAGGGAAGGTGGTGTTAAAAATAAGTGACCTGAAGGGCTTTGATGACAGCACCATGGGCGAGGTAAAGAGTCATGTGACTGGTAAGGTTGAAGGTCTGAGTCAAATACACACCACGAGGCACGTACAGAAGACTTCCCTCGCTAGCAGCGTTTTTGGAGTTCCGTATGGTATCAATGGCGGCGTTAAAAGCATTGGTGTTCAAGGTGGTGCCGTCACCGACAGCGCCAAAGTCAGAAATGGACAGCATTTGGCTCCTGTGCTTCTTCGGAACTATACCGGAGCAAGTGATGAGATCTCCGAGGGAGATATGGTGGTGAGCGGAGAGGAAAAAGAATACGAAGACAGAGATCAGAGGTCGTCCAGAGATTCCCATTGCTCTGGTTCTATTACGAGACCGTCGTGAAGCCGCCCTTGTGACTTAGAGAGTGAATGAGAAAGAGAATCAAACAGAGAAAAGAGTTCGAATCTGATCTTAGAGAAACGCCATTAACTCGAATCACTCCACTCCACCAAGAAATCTGTTGGGAGAGTAATGCCAAAGAGGAAAGCAGACAAAAAGAAAAAGTCAGAGGAGACTGCTGATTTACGGTTTTGACCCTCACTTTACTAAAATGGGCTTTTTCGAATCTTAGGATTTTAATAACGGGCCCAAATAAACAAACCCCATTATAAATTGTCCCGCCAAATTTGTCCTGATTTGTCTCCTCTTTCCCGTTACTTGATAAGCTTTTCTGTGCTCTGTATCTAATTTCTTTCTGTGATATCAAAAATTGGGAGTTTTCTTTTTCTTGTGGAAAGATGACGAGAGAGGAGGCGGAGAGCAGAGGAGATGATACGATGATCGGTGCACCACAAATAACCAATCCAAAACCAGAAGAATTCTTCAACGTTCAGTACCTCCGAATCTACTACGGCAAGTTTGCAATTGATCTTCTTCTTTGCAAAATCAAATCTCTCTGTAGCTCTCAATTATTGGTCTAATTATTATTGAATGCAGGAAATCTATTTCCTTACACTGATAGTCACAAATGGCTTTTTTACGGACACGGTAGGCTACTTTGTTTTTTTTTTCTCTTACACTTGCTCGAGATTTATAATAATAATAATAATAAACATGATCACTGGTAGATGGGAAACATCCTGGTTGCGATGAATACTACTTTGGTCGAAGAGAATTCTCTTTTACACTAGAGAAGATGTTTATTTGCGTTACAAGTTCTTCAAGTCTGCTTCAGCTTTGGAAGACGCTATCAAATCAAGTTTTCCTTATAAGATTGATATTGGCGCCGTCTACAGCGTTGATATGAGCCCCCTGTTTTCTTCTTCAGTCAGCTGTGTGTGCGTGTGTGCTTTTAGATACCATTTTAATTTGAGTTTTTTTTTGTAGCCAGATAAGAGGCATGCCTATTCACAAACAGGTACCAATGTGTTTACTCCTGTGGAGAGAGAGTTGGTCTTTGATATTGTAAGTTTTCAATTTTTCTTATCTTAGTATTTTTTTTCTTGGTTTTCATGTTTATTCTTATTGCTTTATTGCTTGACTTGAATATATTTTTGTTTTCTCAGGATATAACAGATTATGACGATGTTAGATACTGTTGCTCCGGAGCCGATGTTTGCTCCGAATGTTGGCCTTTGATGACTGTTGCTATCAAAGTCATCCATACTTCCTTACGAGGTATTATCACGCACTTTCAACTACCATTTGTTTATTTGGGCCTTTGATGACATGACTGATACCATTTTTTTTGCAACTAGCATTTTTAATAGTTTACTTGGAATTAGTATGCTATCTTTATATACCGTTTCTATCTCAGTCATTCATACTTCTCTGAGAGGTATTATATATAGTATACAACTTGCATTTGCTTAGTGTTCCTGAAATTTTCAACCTCATATGGGTTCTTGCAACGTTAATATTTTATTGGGAATTAGTTTGTTATCTTTCTATACCGTTCACAATACCCTATTCTATTCAATGTTTAGAACTTCACTGATGGTAGTGTTTTTGGCAATGTGGAACACTGTATGTATTGGACGAACATCTACCAACCTCATTTTTTTCTGTCTTTGCCAATTTGCAGAGGATTTTGGTTTCAAGCACATTCTTTGGAGTTGTGATCCTGAAGCTCGCAGGTAACCACGATCACTAACTAACTAACTAACGCTGTTGTTATGAATCAGTTTCTTCATATTTATCAAATCTGCAGGATGACTAACGAACAAAGATCAGCAGTTGCTGAATACTTCCGTGTTTACAAGGTGGCTTTCTCGATAAAGCATTAAATTGTTGGTTTCTGGCCTTTTTACCAAATTCTCTTAAAAGTTTAATATGTGATGACGACGCAGGGGAATGAGAACAATGCAAGAAAAGTCACTCTTATGGGTTATTCTCTTTATCCCTTCCTTGCGTACGTGTTCCTTCCCCCATCACACCTGTTCTGTCCTTTCTGACTTCTTAATATCCTACTAAAATTTCATTTGGGGGGCTTTTTTACAGGAGATCGTATGTGGATTATCTCAAGGGTTTCTTTGAGGGTGAGTTACAAGCAAATCAAAGTATATTCTCTACCAAAGACAAGTATGAAAAGATACTTGACATGATTTCAGATCAAGGTATGGAAAGCGTGATGATGTATCTTTTCAGCTTACGCTTACACGTGGTGGTGGTCCTAACCTCATTTTGGTGACTTTTACAAAATGGTCATGACAGATATTCAATCAGAGCTCAGAGAAAAGTGGGAGAATTCTGCTTATAGATCATCTCTATCAGAAGAAGCCATCAGCCTTGTTAGGTGGGACCAGCTTAAAAACACCCTCCAATCCAAGAAACACAAGTTTTGTATTGTGTTTTTTCTTATACATTTATTAGTGTTGTGAAAAGCTTATTTGTCTTCCACTCAACTTTCAGTCTTGTTTCCAATGTTTTCAGGCTCCAACACTGCGTATGTGCGTCGAAGAAATCGCCTTCACCTTTACATACCCTCGAATTGATTTGGAGGTTTGTTTTAATCTTTATGCTATTATGAGATGATATTTATTCTGCATGTATTAGCAACTGGCAAACTTAAAGTTGTGATGGATTTCTTTCTTTAATTACAGGTCTCAAAACAAATGAACCATTTGCTTAAGGCACCTTTCTGTGTCCATCCAAAAACAGGTCCCCTTCCGTTGATTCTTTGAATATATATATATATATATACAGAGTCATGTTCATACCTTAAAGAAGAAATGTCTTGTGAATTTTCAGGTCGTGTATGTGTTTCTATCGACCCAAACAACTGCGACGAGTTTGATCCATTGGCAGTTCCAACACTTTCACAGGTAAAATATTAGACAAAATATGATACGTTAAAGAGTGTGGTTACTGAATTAGATCATCGCAAATAATATTTCATTTTGTTTTATGATTGACAGCTAATAGAAGAAATCAACTCGGGAGGCTCCAAAATGGATGTGGATGATGATGGTACGTTCTTAGTTACAATCACTTGTTGAGATCTTTCGGATTAGCCTTTTCTAGCATAACTAACTTGCGTTGTGTTCTTTAATACCTGCCAGATTCAGATACAAGTTTACTTGGGAAATCAATCAAGTTCTTCAGATCCTCATTCTTAGAACCCTTACTAAAATCGTGCAAGGTAGACCTCTCATTTCTTGTAGAATGATGCATCTGTTGGAAGAGTTGTTGTGACAGATGTGAGAAGATATAGATTAACAGATGAATGAATAAGAAGGATTGACACAGAGATTTAACGTGGTTAATCCTTAGGGTTTAGTCCACGGGCAAAGAGAGTACTTTATTGATGGAGGCTAGATTTTCAGAGTACAATTCGTGCTACACAATAGGGTAAACCCTAGATGTATATATAAGAAAGTCTTTAATGAAACTTTCCATATTTTTCGGATTTGGGTACTATCGACCGATACGACAACACGTCTATCGATCGATACTCCCTTTTCATATATCGCCTGATCCATGACGTCTGGATCGCCCGATATAACTCAGCTCGCAGATTCAAGGCATATTTTAACAAATCTCCACCTTGACTTGAATCCTCCATAATCAGATGTACCAGAATGCACTTCTCTGTGCTCAGAATACAGATGTACCAGACTCCCTCTTTGCCTTAGATGTTTCGTCGAACTCAGACGTCAGATGTCCCGTCGGACTCAGATGCTCCTCAGAGCCAGATGCCCCTTAGGGCTAGATGCCCATCAGGGCCAGATTAACAGCTTGAGATGTTCAGCAAATCAAGACAATGCTTGAACTTGCTGTGAGGAACCGCCTTAGTGAACATATCTGCAGGATTATCAGATGTTCCTACCTTCTTCACTTCAATCCTCTTTTCTTCTCTCAGAAAATGGTATCTTACATCAATATGTTTGGTTCTCTCATGATGAACCTGATCCTTGGCTAAACAGATAGCACTCAAGCTATCACATAACACAGTAGCCTGATCATGATGAAGACCAAGATCACTGACCAGCCCTCTTAACCATATCGCCTCCTTAGCAACTTCTGTCAATGCCATATACTCTGCCTTAGTAGTAGACAAAGTCACCGTCGACTGCAAAGTCGCCTTCCAACTCACAACAGAACCACCCAGAGTAAACACATAACCAGTCATAGATCTCCTGCTGTCCACATCTCCTGCATAATCTGAATCAGAATACCCAGTAACCAGTCTTGGATCCTTATCTCCATAGACAAGACCAACATCAGATGTACCCTTAAGGTACCGGGAAATCATCTTCACAGCTATCCAATGCTCCTTCCGTGGTTGAACCATGAACCTACTCACAACACTGACTGCATGTGCAAGATCTGGTCTTGTACAGACCATAGCATACATCAAACTTCCTACAGCGCTAGCATAAGGAACTCGTGACATATAATCGATTTCCCCTTCAGACATTTCATCACTCTGGTAGGATGAAAATTTGCAGCACATGGAGTATCGATAGGTTTAGCATTAAGCATGTCGAATCTTGTCAGAACCTTCTCAATGTAGGCCTTTTGAGACAAGAACAACTTCTTCTTTTTCCTATCCCTGAAGATCTCCATTCCTAGAATCTTCCTCGCAGCACCCAAATCTTTCATCTCAAACTCAGAACTCAGTAGCTCTTTCAGCTTCTGAATATCACACATCTTCTTGGCAGCTATCAGCATGTCGTCTACATACAGCAACAAGTAGATATACGACCCATCCTCCACCTTGCTCATGTAGACACAACAGTCATAAGGACTCTTTTCATAACCCATCTTGACCGTATAGCTGTCAAACCTCTTATACCACTGTCTAGGAGACTGTTTAAGTCCATATAATGACTTCCTCAACTTGCAAACATGATCTTCCTTACCAGGAACTAGAAAACCCTCAGGCTGAGTCATATAGATCTCCTCTTCAAGTTCTCCACGAAGAAAAGCAGTCTTTACATCAAGTTGCTCCAACTCCAGATCCTGACGTGCTACCATCGCCAATAGCACTCTGATAGAAGTGTGTCTGACCACAAGTGAGAAAATCACATTGTAGTCCACGCCTTCTCTTTGACTGAAACCTCTAGCAACAACTCGACATTTGTACTTGAGTCCTTCTTCTGGTGTTTGACTATCTTTTATCTTGTAAATCCACTTGCAAGTCACAACCTTTCTCCCATGTGGTAGTGTGACCAGATCCCATGTGTGATTCTTTTCATGAGATTCCATCTCATCTTCCATTGCAGCAAACCATCTCTCAGACGCATAACTCGAAATAGCTTCTCTATAAGTGGATGGCTCGTAAGTATCCACTTCCTCTGCAACCTGTAGTGCATAACCCACCATATCTTCAAAACGGTATCTCGCTGGTGGCCTGACATCAACTCTCCTTGGTCTGTCTTTAGCAATACTGCGTTTTTCAGACCCAACATGTTGATTTCCAGAATCAGAAGACTCTGGCTGCTCGTCAGTCAACAATCGCTCGACCTCTTCTTCCGAAATCGATCGACACTGATCATCTGTCGTCGATCGACACTGTTGATCGGTCATCGATCGATACTGTTGATCCGTCATCGATCGATTTTGTCCGTCCGACTGCAGATTCTGCAGCTCTACCTGCTTGTCGAAATCCTCATCCTCATCCTCTGCTCCTGAAATAGACTCAGCTGAAGCTTTGATCATAGAACTCTCATCAAACACAACATTCCTGCTCATGACCACTCGCTTCTCAGATGGAGACCAGACTCTGTATCCCTTGACACCATCTCCATAGCCCATAAACACTCCTTTCTTTGCTCTTGGTTCCAGTTTTCCTTCATTAACATGATAGTTAACCGTGCAACCAAAGACTCTCAGAATAGAGTAATCAGCAGACTTGCCTGACCACACCTCATTAAGTATTTGACACTCGATCCCTGTATGTGGTCCCAAATTAATTAAATAACAAGCTGTATTGACTGCCTCAGCCCAAAACCTCTTCTCTAAACCAGCATTAGACAACATGCACCTCGCTCTCTCCAGCAATGTCTGGTTCATTCTCTCTGCTACACCATTCTGCTGTGGTGTATACCTGATTGTACGATGCCTAGCAATCCCTGCATCCTTACAAAACTGATTGAACTCTGATGAACAGAATTCCAGACCATTATCAGTACGAAGCCTCTTGATCTTCTTCTCAGTTTGATTCTCCACCAGTATCTTCCACTCCTTAAAGCTATTGAAAGCTTCACTTTTGTGCTTCATGAATGTAATCCAAGTCTTCCTTGAAAAGTCATCAATCATGGACACAAAATACCTGTGACCTTTCAGTGACTCCACCTTGGAGGGACCCCAACAATCTGAATGGATGTAATCCAGCGTGCCTTTTGTCTTGTAAACAACCTTAGGAAACTTTTTTCTATGTAGCTTCCCAAACACACAGTGCTCACAGAACTCAAGACTCTTGGTCTTATGACCACAAAGAAGATCTCTCTTCGACAGAATCTGCATCCCACGCTCACCCATATGTCCAAGTCTCATATGCCATAACTTGTCCATATCTTCCCTGCGAACCTCTGGAGATGCAACGTTTGCTGAATCTGAAACGTAGAACCTTCCAGCAAATACAAAGTACCATGAATGAAACCTCTCAAAATCACATCAGAACCCCTGTAGACACTCAGAACTCCATCTCCACCTGAATACTTAAAACCTCTGCTATCCAAAAGACTAACTTAGATCAAGTTCTTGGACATAGATGGAACATGTCTAACTCCAGTCAATGTGCAGATTCTACCATCATGTGTCATGAGCTTAATAGAACCGATTCCTGCAATATCGCAAGCAAAGTCATTTGCCATCTTGATCTTGCCATCAGTCACTGCTTCATACTCTGAGAAGCATTCTCTCCTTGGACACATATGATAGGATGCGCATGTGTCCAGAACCCATACATCTTTAGGATGTGTTTTTCCATGAGCAACCAGCGCAATATCATTATCAGACTTAGCTTCATCCTCGGCTACCGCAGCGGAACCAGCTTGCTTCTTCTTCTTAGGACAATCTGATTTCCAATGCCCTTTTTCTTTGCAGTAGTTGCAAATATCATTTGGTTTAGGACCCCTTTGAAACGACTTTTTGTCTTTCGACCTTTTGCCTTTCCCAAAGTTCTTTCCACCACCTACAAACAACCCAGAAGCTTGATGGTCTGTACCAGAACCAGATGCCTTGTGACGCAACTCCCTATTGTGAAGTGCCGACCTGACTTCCTCCAAACTCACTGTATCCTTACTCCCTATGAATGACTGAACAAAATTCTCATAGGAGTTTGGTAGTGAAACCAACAAAATCAGCGCCGCATCCTCATCCTCCACCTTAACATCAATATTCCTCAGATCCAACATAATGGAATTTAGACTGTCAAGGTGATCCTGAAGCTGTGCAGCTTCATGCATCCTCAAAGGGAAGAGACGTTGTTTCAGAAGTAACTTCTTAGTCAGAGACTTTGTCATATATAGACTCTCTAACTTCGACCACAAACCAGCTGCAGCATCAACACCAGAAACTTCGATGATGATCTCATCTGCCAGACACAACAAAGTAGTTGAAAACGCATTTTCTTCAATAATCTCCATCTCAGCTGTAACAGATTCAACCTTCTTCCCTGACAACGGTGCCCAAAGACATTGTTGCTTCAGCAACGCCTTCATCTTGATTTGCCAGAGACTGAAACTGTTTCTTCCAGTAAACTTGTCAATCTTCAAGTTCATCCCTGACATCTTCTCACCAGATTCAACCTGAAGCTCTGATACCAGTCTGTTGTGACGGATGTGAGAAGATATAGATTAACAGATGAATGAATAAGAAGGATTGACACAGAGATTTAACGTGGTTAACCCTTAGGGTTTAGTCCACGGGCAAAGAGAATACTTTATTGATGGAGGCTAGATTTTCAGAGTACAATTCGTGCTACACAATAGGGTAAAACCCTAGATGTATATATAAGAAAGTCTTTCATGAAACTTTCCATATTTCTCGGATTTGGGTACTATCGATCGATACGACAACACGTCTATCGATCGATACTCCCCTTTCATATATCGCCCGATCCATGACGTCTGGATCGCCCGATATAACTCAGCTCGCAGATTCAAGGCATATTTTAACAAGAGTGATATTGATCTGTTAATGAAATGTCTGCAGGAAGAAATAGAGAGTTCATACAAAACAAAGATTGGCAAGTCTAAGGATTCGTTCAGCTGGTAACTGAGAGGTCTTGAGTTTACTTGGGTCGTTTACAGTCCGGTTATGTGGTCTAAGTTTCGCTCTCTTATCAGTTTAGTTTGTAATGTACGGTCTTCACTAAGCTTTAGAATCTATCAGGAGAGTAGTCTATCTCTTGTTGTTACGTTTCCGAAGAAAATAATAGCTTATTGATGTGCTTGAGTATATTTAAATGGTTTTGAAATAACACAAAAATATTTTATATTAATGATTAAAGATGGTTAAGGTGACGAATATTAAAAGGTGTAGCCACAGTTTGGTCCCCATCAAGAAGTGCTTTGGCAACAATGAGATTGGCAGCTTCGGTTGGGTGATATGCGTCCCAAAACACAAACTTGGACCGGTCCTCACAGGCCGCTTCGCTTGAGTTCTGGTTCGGTGCCTTGAAGCAAGTAAAGGGTGGAAAGTAGCCCCCACAGCAAGGCTTGTCCGCGTTCTCCAACCCTTCCAAACCAAAACATTTCATTAGGATTCTTGATCAAACCAAAAACATTTTGTTACTAGACAACTAAATCATTACCAAATTGGCGATAGTTCAAAACCAGTTTCAAGAAGAGGTCGTAAGAATTGGCGTAGACAAATGTAGTGTTGTGATATCCTAACTCGGTATTCAATGTCGCGAGAGAATGTCTAAGCTTCATGTTATAGCCACGGACGATTTGGTTGACTTCGTCAGAGCACTTTCCAGCTGGTATTAAGTTCAAGGCGCGAGCAAATGGTATGCAGCCGAGTGGCCCCACTCCGACCACCACGAACTTTCTTGCTCCTAGTTCATGCAAACGCTGCAAACACACGGGACTTTGACACAATTAATATGACTTGGATCGTGCGTGTTCTGCATTTGGTTTTGCTAGTTACTAAGTACTAGCTATAATATTTGTGAAAAGTTAGAACATTAAAAATATTTTAAAATTAGCGCAAACAGGAAAAATTTGGTTTGACACCATTGAATTATTTACATAACTTTACGACGAATTAAATAGTGGACCCAAGTGGTAACAAAAAGACAATAATTCCATAATAGTTATTGCTTGATAATTTATGCATTATATATGCATAAATTTATATATGCATAAATTTATGCATTATTTCTGCATTATATATAGTTTACAAAAAAACATTTATGCATTATATTTCCACAGTACTATTTTTACTACCTTAAGGTGTGTGGTTAAATGAAAGACCATGGAGTCTTGTAAGACACCAATGGGGAGCTTGTCTTGAGAGAAGAAAGGTATAGATGGTTGGATATAATTTAATATATCATTGGACCCAATTGTGATTGTGAACATTGACTTCTTCAACATCTCTTTCGTACCATTTTCACCAATCATTCTTACCATATAGCCTCTACTTTTCTCAAAATAACTCACTTGTTCCCTCAACGGAACCCTCCCTATCTGTCAGAAACCAAAAAAAATGGTTGTTCTCAACAGTCACTATATCTCCAATTACATATTATGTTTGTTATTTCCTACGTAAATGGAGTATTAAATAGTAGTATTGTATTTATTATGGATTATAATTCAACACTTTAAAACGACGTTTATACTATATGGGGCTTACGAACAAAAGACCAGTGTCGTCAAAGATTCCAGCCGAACCAGATGCATAATTGATCCCACTATGAATTGTGTTAACCTCAGTGTTTGGTTCAAGATAAGGAGTTGGTGCTGATTTTGCTCCCAAAGCTTCACCTGTGTTTTTTCAAAACAATTCAGTGATTAGCATGTGTGCGTAAGAGAATTAGTTGCAGATTGATTATCATCATCTTAATTTTCAAAAGCCAACGTTAAGCGATTCAAGGACAACCACTTCAAAAGCATATTGTAATAAGTTAATATTCCAGGAATGAATGTTAGTTGCATTTGTGGAACTAACCTTTTAAATTCCCCAACGTTACACACTTTTACATTATTACTTTAGCACTGTTTTCAATTCGTCGGTCTAACTCGATGCTGACTTTTACATGCTACAAAACGAGTCAAGTTATCTATCAATCGTTGACTTTTAAGTGTGTTTGTAAACTAATTTAAACTATGAGGGTCCTATTATATTAAATTGTTGTAACTAACCTTTACATCACATTTATATCTAATCGATGTACTAACCACTTTTTAATATTTTCTCCGGTTTCACAATAAATGTTCGTTTACTATAAATATTTTGCTTACGAAAGATTATCTTGTCATCCAAAAAGAAAGAAAAGATTGTCGTTTTATGATTGTAAATATTAATATAATTAATTTCTACTGTAAACTAACATAAAAATGCAACAGAACATAAGTTCAATAATTAATTCAATATTTTAAAATTTAATATAAAAAGAGTATTTCATTTAAAACATAGTATAAAATATTACTGAATTAATAAAGAGACATACCTACGATATCAGAAATGGTCCGACCATTAGTGAATCTTCCGGTGGGTTGGCCATTAGAAGGTCTGAAGTCGATGCCGTAGGGAGAAGAATCAGCTTTTGACAGTGTGAAGAGATAATTGTTATTTCCAACATCTACCAGTGAGTCTCCAAATATGAAATTTGTGAAAGATTGATCAGTAGCCTGAAAATGTGATACCCAAAGAAGAAGAGTGAAGTTGAAAAGCTTGTGAGGAAAACTATATGTGATCTCCATTTTCTTTCTTTTTTTACTTTGGTCCAATCTTTGCCAATAGACAGATATATACTGTCTTGGTTAGATCTTTTGAACCATTCTTCTTGCTTACGTATGTAACTTTTTTTTTTTTCGTATGTAACTTTATGACTCGTTCAAAAGATTGCACATGGTTCTTCTACGTATACCTATTACTTAATTTGTAGGTCAAGTAACACAAAAATTTATTTCTCTTTTAAATCGTTTGTCAAAAAAAAAAATTATTTCTCTTGAGTCTGGAGTTCATATGCATAACCCACTCTTTTTTTTTTGCTAAACTGTAAATATCATATAAATGAAAAGAGATCTTACAAAAGAGTCTAAAAACTGATCCATCTTGGCAAAAAATAAAATAAAAAACAAGATGGGACAAGGGAAATCATAGAAAACAAGAAACTATTGCAGCCACATGATCATGAGGGAGCTGAAAGCTTTCCTGTTCTGCCTTGCAGAGATGATGTTTTTCATCACTTTATCAATGCCATAGAACACCATTGCAGCAGAGAGTGGTATATGATTGTGAATCAGGTTGTTCCGTTGCTTCCAAAGGTGAAAGATGGTCGTTTGGACCGCTATTTTCCTTAGCAGAGTAAGGCGTCGTGACGTTGAAGTTCTGATCCAGGATAGTAGCTCGGCCCAAGTGAGGAGTTGTGCTGGCGGAGGTCTGCATTTGAACATTACCGCTCTCCAGATGTCCATACTGTAGTCGCAGGAGAGTAGGACATGGTCGCGCGTTTCGTCATGGGTAGAGCAGAAGGGGAAAATAGGAGACATTGGAAGTCCCCACGATGCCAATCTCGATCTCGTTGGTAGCCTGTCATAGTTTGCTACCCACATGGTGAACGAGTGCTTCGGGATTGCGCCTTTGAACCATATCACATCAAACCAGTCCTTTGCTTCTTGTCGTGGGCGCAAGACCTCCCACGTTTGAGCCGACCTGAAATCAGTAGAAGCAAAATTACCAACCACCCATTCGTATTCATCCTCAACATGCACAGGTAACGGTAAAGAGAGAGTGGTGAGATAGGAGTGGAGATTAACTTCCTTTTGCGATCTTGGATGGGGGAGGGACCAGTGTGCGTTACTAATTGCATCAGCAACCACCGCTGTTCTCCTTATTCTCAACGCTCTCGGACCCGCGGCTCCTATGTATGTTATCAGTTGGCTTAGGGGAGTCCAAGGATCGTACCAGAATCTCGCAGTGAGACCATTCCCTAATCTGGTTTTGCAGAATTGTAGCGCCAAGGGCCTGAGATCAAGAAGCTTCCTCCATGCCCAGGAGTCAGCGGCTGAACCTTCAATTTCCCAGAACGAGTTGACGTTGAGATGGATGCTGGTGTGCCAATCAACCCACAGCGATTGTGCTTTGGATATGAGTCGCCAAATAAATTTGAGGCACATCACCTGGTTCCAAACCATCAGATTTCTCAAGCCCAGCCCCCCCCCCTCTTCTTTTGGGAGGCAAACCGTTTGCCAAGCTATCTTTGCTATTTCCTTCTTTTCTATGTCTCCTGACCAGAGGAACCGAGACCAGAGAGATTCAATTCCTTTGATACAACCTTTCGGGAGTATAAAGGCGGACATCCAAAAAGATACAATGCCGAAAATGACTGTCTTGAGAAGTTGCAGTCTCCCCGCA
The DNA here is from genome assembly GCF_000801105.2 of Raphanus sativus. Taxonomy (NCBI): domain Eukaryota; kingdom Viridiplantae; phylum Streptophyta; class Magnoliopsida; order Brassicales; family Brassicaceae; genus Raphanus; species Raphanus sativus. Next base: position 19,105,757 of record NC_079517.1, on the reverse strand, counting down.
AAGGAGAGAATCTTCACTGACCATGATTGAAACGTCACTGTGATCTTGGTCATTAACGGAGAGTACTCGGATATTTTCAGCTTTCGAGACATAAGAGGAAGACCGAGGTATCTTATAGGGAACTGACCAGAAGGGAAACCGTAGCTCGCGATGGCTTGGGTTTCACATTGGTCGAGACCCGCGGTAAAGAGCTCTGTCTTCGTTGCGTTGATCTGAATCCCTGATCAAGAAGCAAAATCATCCAGGCACTCAGATATCCCATGTAGACTGTTGCTAGATCCATCGAAGAAAACCATGACATCGTCGGCGAACATGAGATGGGTGATTTTCAGTTCCTGAGTTCGCGGGTGGTAGCCAATGGTTCCGTTTTCAAACCGTGAGAGGAGGAGACGTGAAAGACACTCCATGGTGAGCACAAAGAGATAGGGTGATAGGGGATCACCTTGCCGTATCCCTTTAGTGCTGTTAAAGAATCCCCCTGTTGTCCCGTTGACTGATATCGAGAAGGATGTTGTGGTTAAGCATTCCGTTACCAGCCTGATATAACTCTCGGGAATCACTAGTGCTCTTAGTGCCGCTATAATGAAGTCCCAACGCACGCAATCAAAAGCCTTTCTCAGATCGACCTTCAACATACTTCTGGAAGAGGTGGCTTGAGAATTATATCCGTCGACCAGGTCTGTCGCCAGTAGGACATTCTCTGCGAGGAGATGCCCAGGAAGAAATGCGGATTGAGCTTTGGAGATCATTGACGGCAGAATATCCTTGAGTCTAGAGGCAAGTAGCTTCGCGATGACCTTGTACACCGTGTTGAGGCACGATATAGGTCTGAAATCAATCGTCAAGGATGCATTCAGCTTCTTGGGAATGAGGACTAAGTTAGCTGAGTTCCACTGCTTTAGTAGTTTTCCAGTGCGTAAAAATTCCAATATCCCTTCAGTAATTTCTGGCCCAATGATAGGCCACGCTGCAGTGAAGAACTCTGCTGAGTAACCGTACGGACCACCTGATTTATTTTTGGGCAGTGTGAAAAAATCCTCCTTGATCTCCTCTGCTGTGAAACCTTTCTCAAATCTGAGCTTCTGGTCAGTCGAACATTTGAAGTTAAAGAGGAGGTCCAGATCGCTTGGAATGAACAATTGTGGCGAGACCGGACTTCCTAGTAGCTCCGAGAAGTAGTTATCACAGAGTATCTGAATGCCCTCTTGAGAGTCTACCCTCTCTCCTGTATCAGACAGCAAGAAGTGAATGTGGTTCATGGCTTGACGCCTAGATGCATAACGGTGGAAGATTCTGGAGTTTCCATCACTGCAGGCTAACCAGTTGACATGAGAGCGTTGGAAGAAGAACGAAGTCTCTGCTGCTGAGAGTTCCTCAAATTCCTTAAGGGCCTGAAGCTCCGCATCTGCGTTGGTGGTGGACGGGAGGGAGAGCATTGCTGTTTGTGCCTGAAGAAGCTTCTCATGAGCCTGTGCAGTCCTCTTTTCAATTCCTGAGTAATTGAGCTTGCTGAATTCTCTAATATCCTTTTTCAGTAATTTCAGCTTCCGGGAGATCTTGAACATTGCCGATCCTGTTATGTTAGCCGAGAACCAGCTAACACAAACCATTGCTTGAAACCCCGGGTTTTGGATGAGGAAGTTGTAGAATCTGAAGGGTTTCTTGGTCCTAAGCTTGTCCGGCTCAAGAGTGATAGTAATGACCGCATGATCCGAGAAGTCCGGTTTGCCGACAAACGCCACGCAAGATGGGAAAATAGAGTACCATTCATCATTAACCAGACTTCTATCCAACTTCTTAGCAAGGGGGGCGAGCTTCTTTTTGTTCCACCAAGTAAACGTGGTCCCCCTGAAATTAAGATCATCAACGTTAGCATCTAAGAGACACTGGTTAAAATCTCGAATTTTTTTATCATTATTCAAAGAGGGAGTAAGAGAGTGCTCTGAGGGGTCTCTAATCTGATTAAAGTTCCCAAAGATAAGCCAAGGCTTAGAACCCATTCCGGGGAGGATCCCAAAGCTGAGATTTCTCCCCAAAGTATCTGACGCTGCGCTGTATCGTTAGATGCATAGACCGTGGAGATAATGAACGTAGACTGAGGCGAGGTAGGCCAAGTAACCTCCACCGTAACCATCTGGAGAGATTTGGAAATGATAGTAACTAAAATAGAAGGATGCCACACTAGCTAAATCTTCCCGAGAGGCGAAAAACTGTAGTTTCCTTCAGCCGACCAACCCGGAAATAGCTGGGAGACAAATTTATTCATCTTGAGCTGCTTCACATGAGTCTCAAGAATTCTGCCAAAAAGAGGAGCGTTAGTCCTAGACCATTTACGTAATCCACTGCGGTGGGAGTAATTATTAAGACCGCGTACATTCCAACAAAAATGTCTGTCCCCATTATTTAAAGATTGGTTTTGGGACTCCTGCCTCTGTTTCCTTTCTGGCCTGACTTCCTCAGACCTGCAAAATGTTTTTTATTACGCACGGCCTCAAAATCATCAGCATGTGGAGAGAAATCTCCTTCTTCTAGCTCGTACTCAGAGGATTCCACGTCCGATGAGTCCGATGGGAGATCAGATTTTGAGGATTTGGATATCGCTGAGCCGCTGTTCTGCCTTGTGATCCGAAAGTACTCCGGAGCTGCACTTGTTTCACCCTGCTCCGTTAACCCTTTTGTTCCAAGCGTGGATTTCAAAACAACCTCGGTGCTCTGAAACTCCGGTGCCCTCTGAGTCTCCTCCTTGTGCTGGGCTTATGCTTGAGTTCCTTTACCAAGTTGTGCAGTAGGAATGTCTCTGTTGGATCCCTCTACTTGATCCACTTGCTTCCAAACCTGCTTCCCTCTAGACTTGATACGCCTTGTTTTCTTTTTCACCCTCTCGCCTTTCTGTTTTTGAGGACAGTTAAGTAGAGTGTGAGTGGTTGAATTGCAGTGGGAGCATGTTTTTGGAGCTGTTGGGCATCTCTTTGTAACATGACCAATCTCCTTGCAAGCATCGCAGACCGGCGGCATCCAGGGGCTAGAGACCAGTACTCTGCTGATCTCACCGGAGTCGAACTGTACATTAACAGCTTCTGGTAGAGGTTTCCTCGGATCGATGATAGTAAAGACCTTAGCTACCTCCAGGTTGGTTTTATTTGATGTCGTCGGGTGCAAAAATCTCGGATGTCCAACCAATCCCGCTATCCTTTCCAGACCATCTTCATTAAAGAACTGAAAGGGGACTTGTCGAAGCTCCAACCATATAGGTGCTGAGGTGAGTTCGGGCTTAGCTGGTATAACGCCCGGCTCCCATTTGTCAACAAACATAGTATGGCCTTCAATCTGCCACAGACATTGTTTGATGACACGCGCTCTTGTAGCAGCATTTGGAATTCGAAAAAGATAAGCAAAGCCTTCCATCTTCAAACCGAGATGTCTCTGTATTGCTTACTCCAAATCCCGTTGACGATGTTGTGGAGTGTTTCTTGTGAGGGCGGGTCTGAATAGAACTGCCCCAAAACAAAAGAATCCCATGCTTTTCTATTCTTCTCAATCACAGAATTGGGAATTTTGATGCAAGCCTCTCCCGAAGATAGTGTAAAGGCTTCTCCTTTCTTTGATAGTCGCTTCCCATAGCCTTTGGCGTGAGTACACCAGCTATCAACGGGGTCCTTGCTTGCTGGAGCTTGCTTCTTTACTGCATCTTCATCAACAACTGGAGTAGTAGAGTGCTTTTCAGTTGTTGGTGTCTTAACGACCACTTCCACTGGAGTAGTCATAGCAGGTGCTACAGCCGGGTTGTTCAAAATTGCAGCAACCGTTTCAGCAGCAGCCGTCGTTTCATCAGGTACCTGCGAGCACAAAGCAACCGATTTGGCATCAGCAGTAACTATTTGGAGGGGGCTACAAGGTGAGAATTTCCATTGGAACAGACTACACCTTTTAGCTCGGTACCAGAGGAGCTTTGCGGTTCACCGCCGGAGCTCGACTCACGGTTGGATTCATCAACTTCCACACAAGCCGGAGTAGGATCAGCCGTTGACGCGGCGATCTCTGTCTCAAGAGGTGACGGAGCTGAATGGTTAATCTCTAGATCTGAGACTTCGAGAGGTAGCTGAGCATCTTTGCCGACGACGAGGTCAGCCTGAGCATCAGAAGGTACCGACGATTTAGAGGAGGGGATATCAGACTTGGATTTGGACGGAAGGGACGATTTCACCGATGGCGATTTCGTCGGGGACTTCTTGGGCTTTTTCTTCTTCATCTCCTTTGAGGGAGACGAATCAGAGAGGTGGTTGAGCAGCCGGCTCAGGATGAGACGGCGATGTGAGGCCGGGATCGGCACCGCGACAGAGGTTTAGATCGCCTTTTTAATCGCTAGGAGAGAGAAAAAAAGAGCCGTTTTTTCATTTCGTATACGGATGTTAGAATTAATTTTCATAACTCACTCTTGAAATTTCATAAAGTTTCTGTTAAGCTCAAGAATAATATGAGGTACAAATACGTTATCATAATGAATCTATAACAGGACAGCAAACTATAGGCTGGGCTGCCATTTAGATGGACTGGTTAATATTCAAAGACAATGATGTTGCAGTTTTATTAATTGCACATGTTACGTATCGACCACACATATGATACTTCGTCATATTTCGCGGATGCGCACTTTTTAGTGCCTATTTTTATTAGTATCAATTCGGATCAACAGTTTACATAAGGCATAAAGAAACAAACAAACACATTTTAAGAACATGAAACTAGAAAAGTAATAACACAATGTTTCCTAACTCATCCATGTGATAGACTAATTCAATTTTAATTATATATTATCATTCATTTTTTCTAATAAACCCTGCAGTGTATATTCATAATTTTAATTTAATTTTATAAACTGTATAAACAATTTAAGAATAATAAACGCAAACATATCACTCGATGAAAAAGCAAAATTATTATTTTGTTTTTGCTATTTACGCTTACATTTTGACTAAATACAACAAAATTATTTTTAATATTTATTATATTTATTCTTAATTTTAAATAATTTTTATTATTTTTATTATTTATCAAACAATTACATCTCGAAAAATATTTCCATTAAGAAATAACGGAAAATACTAATATATAATTAAGGTAGAGCATTACTTAACATTCCTTATGCATCATTACTTGTAAAATTTAGTTAGTTTAATCAGAGGTAAATCAAATACTTATTTTAGCTACTTTTTTAAATATATAAGTGGATATCTTTTATAGATTTGTCTTTTAATTTGTATACTTATTTTTACCAAATATGTCAAAATTTAATCGCAAATGTTATTAAAATATGTTACAATCTGATTGATGGATTTGATATATATATATATATATATATATTATATATATATATATACTAAGTAACATCAAATAAAAATATAGTTTGGTAAATATATTTATATATTTTCACACAAATGGTAGATGTATAGATACTATGTATATTCAAATAGAATAACTGTTAAAACATAATATAAGTTAGATTATTTAGTTAATAAATTAAATTATTATGTTATTCATTCAAACTACTAACTTTGTCTGTATTTTTTTCTAAATTATTAGAAAACTAAGAAAAAATTGTGATAAAAATATCATGGCATTTTCTTCTAATATCTGGTTTTAGACTTTTAGTATAAGATAAAAATAAAAATTACTAGCTAGTTAATTACAGTTTCTTCAGTACTTTCAGACCCTTAAAATCTCTTAAAACATAAATTAATATATTACGTTCCAAATAATAAATATACTGTGAACAATTATAATGAACATTAAATTAGCTAATTTAGGTTTTGCCCACCCAAAAAGGATGCAACCTCCACCCAGTTTCATCATTTTGGACAGCAAAATATGTTAAATGAACAATAAATTTATATATCCGGATCTTCTATAAACAATCCTCTCTCACACACACATATCGTTAATTTATATAACTCTCTCTCACATACATATCCACAAAATTCAAATCAAAACCATTTTTTCATCACCACCACACATCATGGCCATTGCACGGTGGCTCAACCAAACCGCAGGCTTCTTCGTCTTCTTTTTCCTTGACATTTTTGATTACTTGCTTTGTTTCACTTACAAGACGTTAGATTTCTTCTTCGAATACGAATGGAAACCTTGTTATTGCTCTTCTCCACTCGAGGCACAAGCCAAGACCAGGAAGATCATAGTGTCCGAACGAGGAGATTACTCAAAGGTCGTTTCTATGACAAGAACTAAGATCCATTTCGATGAGATCTCAGACACACTTTACTCACGCAGTCCTTCGCTTCTAGTGAGGCTCTCCAAGCTCGTGAGCTCCGTGAAATGCTTCAATTATACGGGTTTGATGATGAGACACAATGTGGTGGAATCTTGTGACAATAATGATGAGTCTAAGAAGAAGTTTATAAGTGGTAGCAAAAAGAGATTAATGACTTTGAATTCTACGGTCGTTGAGAAATCTCCAACAACACCAAGATGGTCTGATTGTCATTGCAGCTTTTGCATTTCGTGGCTTTCTTCTTCCAACAAAGATTCTCTATTTGTCAAAATTCAACAACCTAAAGGTAAAAATTAAATCCATTATTTCCAAATTCATACATTGAATGCTTAGTTACTTTAAATTTTAGTGAAATGAAAGTTGGTTCATTGTTATGAAAATAGTAACATGAGACAACAAAAGTCACCATTTACATAAAAGTAAACATATATAAATTTCTTTACTTCAAAATAAGTGATGTTTTTTACTCAATGCACATTAGTTCTTTGTCAAAACAACAATAAGAAACTAATTATCTATTGTAAAGTCCATTAAGGAAAACAACAAATATTTTGTAATTCGAAAAGTACAACTTGTTTAAAAGAAAACAAATGTAAAACAAAGTGACTAAGACATCAATTAATATGAGTATTTTACGAGAACCAAGTATTTTCAAGAATTAAAACACTGAACGTCGTTTAGCATATTAATCATATGAATAAAAGGGTTCCGCTTTGTTTTTGAGTCTGATAGTGATAGGTTCAACTTCTTGTCGTCATCATCCCATACACTAGAAGCTTTCTTAATTATTTTGGGTAATATATATATCTGCAGATAATAAGAAGGCACGAGACAACGTTGTATTCATACATGGTTTCTTATCTTCATCATCCTTTTGGACAGAGACTCTCTTCCCAAACTTTTCTGATTCAGCCAAATCGAATTATAGGCTCATCGCAGTAGATCTTTTGGGTTATGGAAGAAGTCCAAAGCCAAACGACTCATTGTATACACTAAGAGAACATTTAGAGATGATTGAGAAATCGGTGATCTCTCAGTATAAACTGAAAAAGTTTCACGTAGTGGCTCACTCTTTAGGCTGCGTTTTGGCTCTTGCGCTTGCTGTTAAACACCCTGGAGCGATAAAGTCCCTCACTCTCTTGGCACCGGTAAGTCAATGATACATACCTTCTAACCATTCTATATTAAAAAAAAAACAAGTGATTATGAGTAGAAATGTCTTAAATCGTTTATATATCAGCGCACGTTTCCTTCTCTTGATATGGAAATTTTACACAAGTGTTTCCGGTTTAAGAAAGTAGTCACCAAATTGAAAATGAATCTACTTTTGCGTTGTATGATTTTCTCCCTTTCCAAATATATCTTTTAATTTAGAAATTGGTAATTTATAGTCTATATGATATACATGTTTTTGTTTTCGTGGTTTGGGGTTTCGTCCTGATTTAGAAAGTATATCAACTAAAGCAAAAATGATTAGTTTTGGTAAAAAATCGTTTTGATCAGTATAAACTTTGTTTTCTCAACTTAATTATGAAGGCATCATGGCGTTAACTATATAAGGATATTTTGGTAAACTAAATGAAGTCACATAAAATTGGCAGCCATATTACAAGGTGCCAAAGGGAGTACAAGCAGCACAATACGTGATGAGGAAAGTAGCTCCTAAGAACGTTTGGCCACCGATGCAGTTTGGTGCGTCGCTAATTAGCTGGTATGAGCACCTTGGCCGCACCGTTTGCCTTGTACTCTGCAAAAGCCATCGCTTGGTTGATTCTCTCACTCGCCTCCTCACCTTAAACAGGTACATATTTAAGATGAGTTCTTTATGTTTGCGTTTTGATATGTTCTAATATTTCGAAGAAAAGAAAAAAAAGAGAAATGAAAATGTGTAGAAGAAGAAAGAATCGTACCCTTAGTGATCAGACGACCGATCGAAGGTTTACGCCCACAAACTTTTTGTTGAAAATTAAGTTAGCAAGATTTGACCCGAAGTTCACGGTTCATGAGATTAGGGGAACACCGAAATGTCTAAAAGTCTATAAGTTTTAATGAACCAACTACTCGTCTCCTACTCTTATATTCATTATCTTGAAGTTGACGTTTCGTGATTGTAATACGAAATTTCTAATAATAAGAAGTTGAGTGTTAGTAAATTTTACATAAAATATGTGGTACCATATTAGGAAATCAGAGAACGCAACCTAATAGGTGTATGTACTAGAAATCAAGAAATAAAAATTTATCTTACCACAGAAAACGACTCACCGTGTCTCCTCCACTATTTGGTCCCATTAACTTACGTTTTGAATTTGTACTATAAATATGTATCATCAAGACTACAATAAATTGATATACAAAGTAACTAAGTTAAAAAGAATTAAAAATTGACAAAAAAATTATTAATTTATAAAATCCAGATTAGTTTGGGTCTATTAAAAACAATATTAGATGGATTTTGAAAAGTTTTAGTATAGCTTTAATTTTTAGCTCATTTGAAACTTTCTAACAAGATGAATTTGCATCATTATAGTTAGTGCTGGGCAAAAAATCCGAACCCGAAAAACCAAACCAAACCCGATCCGAAAAAGTAGTATCGAACCCGAACCAAAATTGATTAAATATCCGAACGGGTTCAAAATTTTGGTATTAAAAAAACCGAAACCGAACCCGATCCGAACCGAAGTATTTTGGGTACCCGAATGTATCCGAAATAGATTTATATACTTAAATATATAAATTATTTTTAGATATAATGTATATTAAAAACATTCAAAATATATAAGATACCTTTAAGTTTTCTAAAATACTGGAAAATATATGAAAATAGTAAAAAAGTAAATGTTTAAAATATCTAAAGTATACTAAAAACACCAAAATAGTTAAATATATATTGATTATCTATCTAAATATTCAAAGAAAACCATTATATATATTAAATTTAGATATTTTGACATATTTTTTATTAAAATTTATATGTAATATATTATCTTTCTTATAGACTTTGAAAATTTAAAGTATATAATAAATTTTAAAATTTTAAAAATAATTTGAATGGGTTATCCGAACCCGAACCGAACCCGCAAAGATCCGAACCGAACCCGAACCGACATTTATAAATATCTAAATGGGGCTGAAATCTTTGACCCTGAAAACCCGAAACCCGAATGGACTGAACCGAAACCCGAATGGGTACCCGAACGCCCACCCCTGATTATAATATATGATAAATTTAAATAGTTTCTTTCTTACATACTATATTTAAGCATATACGTAAACAATATATAACTACAAACTAGATAAGCTAAATTAAACTATCTTTTGCAGGATGCGAACGTATTTGATAGAAGGATTTTATGTCACACACACAACGGGTCGTGGCACACATTACACAACATCATATTCGGATCAGGAGGCAAGCTCGATTCGTATCTGGACCATGTCCGTGACCACGTGGACTGTGACGTCACCATCTTCCACGGTGGCAAGGACGAGGTTATTCCTGTGGAGTGTAGCTACAGCGTCAAGACCAAAGTGCCACGTGCCACTGTCCACATCATTCCTGACAAAGACCACATCACCATTGTCGTCGGCAGACAAGAGGACTTTGCTCGAGAGCTTGAGCTCATTTGGCAAAGATCCAAAACTACTCATAAGTGAATGTGTATATATATATATATATATATATATATATATATATATATGATGAAACTATCTAAACCAAAAAGATAGATATATTGTCCTTTTATAGTTGGTTAACATTTTGTTTTGTTTATCTTTGTTCGAAGAAGAGATGTCAAAACTAATTTTATTTTTCCTTTTATGACAAAAGAAAACTAGAATGTAAACGTAGCCTCTTGCGTAAGTGGTCCTCTTCTAAAAGCTCTCTCTTCTCTCTAGAAACACTTTCATCGTGTTCTTCGTTTCCGACCGGCGGATTTAGCTTCCAAAGCCACCGTCGGTCGGGATTTAATCAATTCTCTTCTAATCAATCTATCTATAGGTAGAGTGTTTGTGCTAATTCCCTTCAGATTGGGTTTTGTTTGAAACCTTGTATTGAATGACTTTGCATAATGATTTTGAGTTCTCTTTGGCTCACATCTGGGTTCGATCTTAGACTCTCTTGATCTTTCGAGATAGTTTATACCGGTTTGTGAGTTGTCTCACTCCTTGTCATCAACTTCAAGATTTGATCGAGATCTTCTCTTCCGTTGGCTTTCAATTACGGCGTTTCGTGTATTCTCTACGATTTCGTCTTTCCGGTTTGAAGACTTAGGAACTGAAATGGTTTTGTCTACTGGTTATGAAGCTTTGTTCTCTAATTTGCATGGGCTATTCATCATAGGAGGAGTCACAAGCCGGAGGATTACAGTCATGAAAGACTTCCTCGCCTTGTCTCGTATCAAAGAAGCTCTATCAGATTTGCATGCAATTTCTTTTTGTGTTTTGTGAAGGTTTCTTTTAATCTGTCACTCTTGCTCTCTTGTTTAGATTGATTAGTTGTAGTCTTTTCATCTCCGAGAACCTCTGTTTGGTTCGTCGGCCTCTGTTTCCGGGAACCTGTGTTAGGTTTCGCCGGCCTCTGTTTCTACCGGAATTCGGGGAATCTCCGGTTGTTGTAATCGTTGCTTTTTAATATAACTAGTGTTTAAAAAAAAACGTAGCCTCTTGTAAAGACACTTGAACTGATAATAAAGAATAAATAATAATAATACGTGGTTACGTGTTATCGAATATGTTAGAACGGGAGTAAAATGTGAGACTTTACGATATTTTCGAACGGTTGTATTTGTTTGTTGTGGATGTAACATATGTGACTCAGACCGCTGGGAAGCATCAAACATTAGCTCTCTTTCTTTTTGAAAAGCGAATATTTTGTTTGTTTGTAACAGTTGAAAAGCGTATGATTCGTAGTATCATAAGGCATGTAAACGCAGAAAGAAGTGAATGGTCTCAGACAAGCGAGATAGAGATGCCAAATATTGAATGGTGAATTCAATTAGTGTTTACAGAAAAGTAAGTAAGAAAAGTACAGAAACAACAATACATTCTTGGTATGGTGGCGCCGCAGTAAGTACCAACTGATGCTGCGGTGACTAAACTAAATGAGCATAAACCAAAAGTGACATTTTAACCAAAATTCTTAAGACGCGCTTAAAGTTCAATGCATGTGACATTAGCAATATAGAATGAATATGAATAGTACCGTAGATGTGCTAATTTTTTTTTTTTTGATAAACCCTATCGACTTCAGGAGGAATGTACTTAGTGCTACAAAGGACTGAATACTACTGCATTCTGATCCGAGTTTAGAATACCTTCCAACTAATGTCAGGGGGTAAACCGTTCATTTGTTACGATCCACCATATAAACCGGTCCAAGCGTAAGTCCTGGCTAATTATTTATTTACAAACCGTTTTATTTTTATTTGACCAAATATTCAAAACTTTATTGAGTGAGTGAAAGATGATTGATTCTGTAGTTTTTCACCTTTGTAAATGATACGCATGCTTCTAAATAAAAAGTAAAAAATGCAACAAGAAGAGAATTCATTATCTCCATTCTCTCATTTGGACTGATTAAAAGTCATTTTTGTAAGCATCGCCTAAAGCAAAAGAAAAACTCTCACCAGCCCACTTGCCTATCTTCTTCTTCATATTGTTTTCTTTTCTGATTTCTTCCGCAACCATTAATGTTTGGGGAACAACTAAAATGCTATAACTAAATAATGCAAAGTAATTAATTATCTAGAGCTAATGAACTATAAGCCTTAACAATGGATCTCAAAGCTATGGCTGCTAATCTTCAGAAGAGAATTTTGTTCCTCTTGCTTTCTTCTGGATATACTACTAAATATTTCAACTTGTAATTACTAATTCATTCTTTGAGATTAGGTAGCTCGAAAAATTCTAAGCAAAAAATAAACAAGAAATGTTTTATGAAACCAGAAAAAGAGAAGAAATGGAAGTTAACCTGGAAATGACTAGAAGATGGATCAAAGCGATGTAATTGAGAGGAATGAAGCCTGGTCCGACGTCATCAACCACTAAATTGATCGTTCATATATAAATACATAAAGTTAAAAAGACGATAATTTCGTATATATATATTATAACCGATCGTAGATCTGAGTTAAGGGCCTCGTGCCAGACAACATTCCCCTCAAAAGAAAAAAGCTTCAGATATGAACATGGAGACCATAAGAAGAACCCTAGCTTTTAGAAGAGAGATGATAAGTTTATAATATATAACACAAGATAAAGGTGAAAGAGAAGGAGACAAGAAAGCAATGATGAAAGGAAGAGGCAGATATAATATTATGAGGAAAAGATTTGTGGAAATGTAGGTAGTAAAAGTAAGAAAAAGACAATTTGTAAGTTGGAACAAACAAATATGTTAAAGTCATATCTCATCAATTTTGACGACCTTTCGTGTGTTTGTTTGATACAAGTAAAACATTTTGGGGTTGTGATGCTTTCACATGTATACAGTATTATATATTGTAAAAGTCATATATTTTATAGGTGGATGATCAATATCCTATCTCTTTGGTTGGATGTATCTGATCAAATTAGGTCAAATAATATTTTTCTTAAATTTCTATGATTTAGCATAATTTAAATTTACTAACAAAAACGTTACAATGAAATGTAAGCATGTTACAAATAACACAAAGGGTATATCATTTTTATCACTATTACAGTATTACACTATAACGATCATAATTTAAGTCAAAAGTATATATATTGATAAAGTCAAAAGGGTTAGTTGAGAAATAACTTAATACAAAATTAAAATTAATAGGAAAAGAAAGAGGATAGATAGGTGAATTATTAAGACATGATTATGTTGGATTTGATGAAGATGTGATTAGAGAGAAAAGTTTCTTCTTCATTATTCTCATTTACTTCATGTGACATTCACAGACCTACCTCTCTCTTACACACATGTATACAAAATATAGATGATTTTAGTAAGAAAAATCTTTTAGTAGACTTCAGTGATGAAAGATTGCAATTTTTAGTGCTAATCCTTGCAATTATTGGTTATGGTAGATTAGTGATAAACCATTGTAACTTTTGGGGTTAAACAAAATGAAAAGTAGACAAAATAATACCTTGACATGAAGATTTAATTTTGTGAATCTTGTGACTTGTAAATTACAAAGATGCCAAAAATCACGAGACAAGTTACAGAAAAAATATTAATCTTTCACAATCCTTTTTTTCCTTTAAAAATAAAAATTAATTGTTTTTTATTACAAAATTTTTGGTTTACATATGAAGCAGGGCTTGACCGGTTCATTGGTCACCGGTTTTCGAATTTGTAACAGTTTAAGATAAATTTTTAACCAGTCTAATTTTAGTTGGTTTTTTTCATTAACAAAGAGCCGGATCTGAAATTTCCCAGGCCCTATTCAAAATAAAGATGAACTTCTCGTAGTTTTGATAATAAGAAGAAACATCGAAAAACTATAGAACAAAGAAAAAAAGAATAATCCAAACATAGTTTATCGTCAAAATAGAGTACAATAGTTCTAGAAAACACAACAACAGTTCTATTGATTCTAAAAAATAACTCTTCTCACAGTTTTTTCAGAAAAATCATTAAATCAAACTTTCATAATTGAGATTTCGAATTAAATCTTTCTCAGTCGATAACATAGCCAATCCGTTTAACCTTTCCTGTGATATAGTAGATCGTAGATAAGATGTGGGAACCGAAATTTGCACCGTCAATATTTCGTATAAATAAGGAAACTAGAAAATCCTAATTTCCCTGAGGTCCCGGATTTCTGAGAAATCACACGTCAAGCAATCAGAACACGACAATAAACGAAAAATAAAGTAAAAATCGTAAAAAAGAGAGCAAGAAAAGGTTTTATTCCGAATCCGCGTTTGAGCGTACACTACAAGAAAACATGTCTGTTGCAAGGGAAAAAAGCATCGCAATTCCATTGCGAATCGCGATTTGCAACGAAATTGCAAGAAAAATCAGTTCCTCGCAAATCCTTGCTTGCAAATCAAAAACGCTCGCAATTCTCTCGCAAATTTGCAACGGAATTATTTTCCTTGCAAATTCGCAACGGAATAATTTTCGTCGCAAATTCGCAACGGAATAATTTTCGTCGCAAATTTGCGAGAGAAAAGGAAATTTCATCGCAAATTTGCAATAGATTTGCCAAAAAAAATTTCCCTTGCAAATTTCTTTAAGGATATTAAAAAAAATACAAAATAAAAAATATAAATAAATATATATATAACGAAACTGGTATGTATATATCCATACAGATACATATTTAACTACATGAATATATTAAAAGACTAAAAAACTTATAACAAACTGGTTTAGTTAATTGAACCGGTTTAACAAAACCTAATGAAGTGTAATCTAACTAAATTTAACTAAACCTAATTCAAAAAAAAAAATCAACCCTAAAAATTAAAGCAGCCGACTCCTTCCTCCTCCTTCCCTCCTCCGCCGTACCACCACCAGAGCGACCAGCCGACCACCACCACCACAGTGACCACGGCTGGCCTTGTCTCCTTACACATCAAGCTTCTTCTCAATCCTTCACCTCTCTTTACCAAAAAAAAAATCAGATATAAACAGAAGGAGAGACAGATATAAACAGAAGGAGAGACAGAGAGATAGAGAAAGAGACAGAGGACGAACCATGGTGGGTTCCGTCCTATATTGCCTTGCTTCCTCCAGCCTGAAAACAAAAAAAATCAGTTCAAAACAGAGACAGAGACGGGTGGACAGAGAGAGAGAGAGAGAGGTCGAACCATGGTGGTGTGGCTTGAGATAAAGTATATCTGGCGGTGTGTGAGAGAGAGAGGAGAGCTGGCGGCGAGGAGAGCTTGAGAGAAGTGGATTAGGCGAGGAGAGAGAGACGAGAAAGTGAGATAGGGACATCGGCGGCGAGATGAGAGTGGGAGAGACAGGCGGTAATGGCTAGAAGACACAAGGTCAGAGAGAAAGAGAGCCAGAGAGAAGGGAGATGGTGGATAAAAAAATCTATTGTTTCTTTTTTTTTGACGGCTCGAGCAAACCCTAGACACAAGGTTTATGTCGTTATATAATAACCCTAGATCTGGAAACTCTTTTTTCTTTTTTTTTTTTTTAATTCGGGGGAAAATGAATTTTGCAAGGGAATTGCAACGGAGCCCTCGCAATTCTCTCGCAAATTGCGACCGAATTTAATCCCTTGCAAATTTGCAAGTGAATTGCAAGGGATTTATTGCAATTTCCTTGCAAAATTTTAGTTAAATTGTTTTAGGGTTTTTTAGTTTTGCTAAGTTTTGTATATGTTTTTGGGTTATAGGGTTTCACTTGTTGTTTTGATACATTTTCGGTGGAATAATATGTATATTTATATTTAATTTCGGAAAAGTTATTTAACATAAGAATATATTTTAACTAAATCTGTTATATTACACCAAAGTCTTTAACAAAACCCTAAAACTTTAAAGTAGAGAAAACATGTTTTTGCAAGGAAATTGCAAGCAATTCCTCGCAATTCCCTCGCAAATTTGCAAGGAAATAAAAAACCCTCGCAAATTTGCAAGGGAATTGCGAGAGATCCCTTGCAATTCCCTTGCAAATTTATAATTCTTTGTGTTTTAGGGTTTCCTTTGTGTTTTTAATACGTTTTCGGTGGAGTAATATTTTTCTTTATATTTAGTTTTAGAAAGTTATTTAATGTAAAAATATATTTTTAAAAGTTTCTGGTAATTTAATTGATGTATATTGAATGTATAAGTTATATAGTTATGATGTTTAGTTATCATAATTCTAAATCAAATGTCGGTAATTGTGTTTATAACCGTTAATTGGTGTATTTTAAAAAATATTTATAGATGTATATGTTAAACACTAAATATTTTAATTAAATTTGTTATATGACACCAAAGTTTTTAACAAAATCTCAAACTGTTTAAATGGTGAAAACATGGTTTTGCAAGGAAATTGCAAGAGATTCCTCGTAATTCTCTTGCAAATTTGCAAGGAAATCAAAAACCGTCGCAAATTTGCAAGGGAATTGCGAGAGATCCCTTGCAATTCCCTTGCAAATTTATTATTCAATGTATTTTAGGGTTTCATTTGTGCTTTTGATACGTTTTCGGCGGAGTAATATTTTTCTTTATATTTAGTTTCAGAAAAGTTATTTAATGTAAAAATATATTTTAAAAAAATTCTTGTAATTTAATTGATGTATATTGAATGTATAAGTTATATTGTTTTGATGTTTAATATTTATAATTCTAAATCAAGTGTCGGGAATTGAGTTTATAACCGTTAATTGGTGTATTTTCAAAAATATTTATAGATGTATATGTTAAACACTAAATACTTTAATTAAATTTGTTATATGACTCCAAAGTCTTTAACAAAATCTCAAACCGTTTAGGTGGTGAAAATTGGTTTTGCAAGGAAATTGCAAGAGATTTCTCACAATTCTCTTGCAAATTTGCAAGGAAATCAAAAACCGTCGCAAATTTGCAAGGGAATTGCGAGAGATCCCTTGCAATTCCCTTGCAAATTCATAATTCAATGTGTTTTAGGGTTTCATTTGTGCTTTTGATATGTTTTCGGTGGAATAATATTTATCTTAATATTTAGTTTCAGAAAAGTTATTTAATGTAAAAATGTATTTTTAAAAAATTATTGTAATTTAATTGATGTATATTGAATGTATAAGTTATATAGTTTTGATGTTTAATATTCATAATTCTAAATCAAGTGTCAGGAATTTAGTTTATAAACGTTAATTAATGTAATTTTTAAAAATATTCATCGACATACATGTTAAATATTAAATATTTTAAGTAAACGTGTTATATGACACCAAAATCATTATTTTCATGATTTTGAAAAAAAAATTTGCAAGAAATACAAAACCCTCGCAATTCTGTTGCAAATTTGCAACGAATATAAATCCCTTGCAAATTTTGCAAGGGAATTGTGACGAAACATAAGTAACACTTAAAGTTTTTGCAAATCCCTCGCAGATTCCTTGCAAATTTGCGAGGAAATAATTCACTCGCAAATTTGCGTTTAATTTGCAAGAAAACTTTATTTTCCCTCGCAAATTCCTTGCAAATTTGCGAGTGAATTTTTTTCCTCGCAAATTTGCAAGGAATTTGCGAGGATTATATTTTTCCTTGCAGTTCTCTTGCAAATTCCTTGCAAATTTGCAAGGGAAAATTTCCCTTGCAAATTTTCCTTGCAAATCAATTGTTTTCTTGTAGTGGTAACAACAACAAGGTAACGTGCTTCGGCTACGAGAGCTGTCGGCGAGATCCCTAGTTCTAATATCCGAAGGTGGCTAAACCTGATTGAGTCGCAGCTCGAAAAACAAAACGGAAAGTTGCCTAAAATGCTCTAAGTGCTTAGTTTGCTCTGGAAAAAAGTCTCTCTATGCCTCTTGCCTTGAGCTCCTTATATACTCCCTCCTAGGTTGGTTTACGCTTCTCCCTTTTGCCCTTAAGCCGTCATAGTCCGAAAAATAGAAATATTCCATTTTTTCCGGTCTTCATGATTATCTGCGGAAAGTTTCTATCTTTCCGCGGAAACTGATGCTTATCCTCCAAACATAAACCGTCATAAGATTTATGGGATTTTAAGAAATCGTAAGTGGGCCTCGAATCAAGTTTAGGACCCTTTGGACCGTCTTTTTGATTTGATACGTTTATTACGATTTCTCCGATAAGGTAAAGTTTCCGCGGTTTCGTTGTAAACCGAATGGACGATCCCATTTGATCGAGAGATCAATAAATGGTTAGCTGTGGCTTGCGGAGGACTGTTATATGGATAGTCGAGAGTGCATAGTTTTACGTCGTATAGTCGTTTCAGAAGACTTTGGACGTTTCGGAAAATGATCGATGTACGAGTGCTCGGTCCAATTGGGCTTCGCCTTACTATCCCGTTTTGAGGCCCAACGATAATACAAGTCGAGGGAAACCCTAATCGGTGGTGAAGAATGCTTTGGTGATTATCGTTTCTCTTCGATCGGCGCAAGGGGCGATCCAGTTTTCTGTAACGGTATGCGTGGTGATCAATCGTCTTTAATCCTCTTAATTCGCAAGCCCACTTCAAAGCTTTTGATTGCGGCTAAATCGGGTATAAATATGTTATGATCTTTACTTTCCGAGAGCTTATGTGGATGGATTTTCTCCTGGTGTATGTAAACGTGAGTGTGTTTTTCTGATTTCGTTTTTTTGTATCGATCGTTATATGTTGATATTTACCGTATTGATGTGATTCCGGTTAACCTGAAAGTCGAGATTCACATTCTTCGTCTTCCCAAATCGAGGTATTGTTACATATCCATTCTTCTTGGATCTGATTGTGATTCTCGATTTCGAATCTCCTTGCTTCTGGTGTTATTCCCTACGGTGATATTTTATTATCTAACAAGAATTTGAGATTTGAATCGAAATGAAACCATAGCCTCAAGAGCTTTGTGCCAGAAAGTTTTATTTCATAGTGTTACTGACTATAGCTATTTGTTCTCCTTTTTCCCCGTTTATGTCTGGCTTTAATTATTGTCTATTGTTTTTGGATTCCGTTTTGCAGTGGGTTCTATCTCCCAAGTACTTCAATTTTCCAGTTCCTAACATTAACTCATGATCCATATGGGATTTTCTAAGTTCGTGGGCTTCCTTCTTATTCGAGTATTCAAGGTATTCTAAGCTTCATGCTCATCCAGCGTATTTCACCTTCTGTATAATTAATTTAAATAAGTATCTTATATTCTTCTATATTGTAGGTCGCATCTGTTATAAATTATAACTAGATCATGATCCGCGCGCCTGCGCGGGTTTATCTTTTGATTCACATATTTTATATACATGTTGTATATTATTTAAGATTTATAATATAAAAATTAGAATGATCCGGAACCAAAAAAAATCGACCCGGACAAAAAAAATCAAATACCTACTTAGATCCAAATATTGAGAATTCGAAGAACTCATACCTGAAATGAACAGATTTATACCCGATCCAGTGAGCTAACTTTCAAACATAATATTTTTTGTTATATTTTTAATTCATTTTTTTGGGTTGGTGAGATTTACTATTTATTCGGAAGGTTTTTGGCTAACTTATTGGTATATATATATTCGTAGGTTTCTTTTTTTCTGAACAGGAAAAAAAAAAGATTTGGGTCTTGATTAAATTTATCTTATATAACAAATTGCTGCTACAGATAATTTTTATAAAAACTAATTTGTAATAGTAATAAAAATTTTGTTATAAATTAGTATATCATGGTTTATAGGTTCAAAGTATAGAGTTAGTCGTTTTCATAGTATTGCTAATATTGATAGATGCAAGTTAATGAATACATATAATATATTGTATTATTAGTAATCTGTCGTATAGTATTATATGTTAGTAGATGTATTATTAATAATCTATCTTATAGTATAATATGCTAGTGTGGATGTATCTAGCTTATAGTAAAATATATGCAATATAAAGAAACATGCGTAGTGGATATAATAATAAGGTAAGAAGTAAAAAACTATGGTAATGTTGATATTAGTTATTTATAAAAAGACATGTCTAATAATAAGTAGATTAATATAGCATTAATTACATAAGGTCCAACTTTTAAATCTACCTAGAAAAAGTTGTAATGTTTCTGTTTTAATAAGATAGATGAAATTCTAAATGTAAGCCTGCTAACTTTATTATTTCCTATACTTCTTATATCGTATCTTTCTGTTTCACATATTTTTGGGTTGTAGCTCTTTCAGATACGTGATGTGTGGTTACCTATAAGCTCATTCTTTGCACCCAGCCTCTGGTAAGTCTTTATACAGCCGGACTTATAAATTTTATAGATGCCATTTTGTCTGAGCCTACTCTCTCTCTCTTGTTCATTATGTTTACTCCCTTTTACAGGATTAGCTATACTTCATATTTGCACCAGTTGCCTTCATACAGCTTCGCAAAGCACACAACTTCCCCAGCCTTGCATCTTGGGGCATCCAAATCGCAGCCATATGCTGTCTCTGCTCTAGACAAGACGAGACTCTGTGACCATCTTCTTATTCACTATGAGTTCAGTCTTGATGTTTGGTCACGGGTTTTTTCAATGTTCAATCACCCGAATGTGCGTTTCCACAACTGGAGTGAGGTTCTTTCATGGCTTGATTACCATCCTGTGTCGTTTGGCTTCTCAAGCAACAGTCTATCACATATGGAAGCAACGAAACAATACTCTCCATAATCAAGTCTCGCTCACTGCAACCAGGAGCGGACCCAGAAAATAATTTAACATGTGGCACAATATATGTATATATAGTAAAATGTTAATTATAAATTAAATTATCAGTTAAATTTTTTTATGCTATATTATATGGTATTTTTAAATTACATTAATCTTTCAATTTTACATATACTTAAAAAAAAGAGCATTCAAATTTTTAATATTTATTTTAAAATGAATCAAATAAAAATGTCAAACATTTGTATAGTATTATATATCTGTAAGTAATATTACAAAATTATATATTACATACAATTTTACTATGAAAGGTACATTCATTTTAGTTATTATTTTAATTTAAGTGTTGAAAAATATAATTTGATAAAATAATTGTTAATGTATAGCTCAAATATAATGACTTTTATTTTAGAAAAGGTAGAAGGTAATATTAAATAAAATGAAGAAACTATTTTATTTTTTATTATTAACAAAAAAAAAGAGAAATAAAAAATTCTTGATGAAACCTTAAAGACAATAAAATAAATGTGTTAAAAATTTGGAAATTAGAAACAAGCCTATGGATACGTTATGAGTCATATGGAGCACAGTTAAGTCATTTAAGCCAAAAGAGTAGGTTATTTTCATTTAAGTCATTTAAGCCAAAATTCTACTAGAATTTTAAAAAAATCACACTGTGGCACGTGCCACACCTTCTATAGGTGTGGGTCCGCCCCTGACTGCAACTATAGTTGTAACATCCGAGTTGTGATATGTGAAAAGGCTTAAGAGAATTGATTTGGCTACCTATGTCACCAAAGTTGACTTACCTTTTCCGTCACACATCCGTTTAGAACTCCAGAGTTAAGCGTGCTTGGGCTGGAGTAGTGAAAGGATGGGTGACCTATCGGAAAGTGATTCGCGATACCGTGTGAGTGAGGCCAAAGCACGGGGAAAGGTCATGTGGTGATTGCAGGATCAGTAAACGATGATTTCGAGCCTTGGAAAATTAACGACCGACCGTCGGATGGGATGGGGCCCACGGGCCGAGAGAGCGGGCGTGGGTGGCCCATTAGCCGTGGGCGGGTCGGAGCGTTACAAGTGGTATCAGAACTGGTTAGCCGTCTCAGTTCTGACCTGAGAGGCGTCTTGAGACCTGTCGTGGAGCGCAACGAGGACGTTGCGTTCTTTGAGAGGGGGTGAATTGTAACATCCCGAGTTGTGATATGTGAAAAGGCTTAAGAGAATTGATTTGGCTACCTATATCACCAAAGTTGACTTACCTTTTCCGTCACACATCCGTTTAGAACTCCAGAGTTAAGCGTGCTTGGGCTGGAGTAGTGAAAGGATGGGTGACCTATCGGAAAGTGATTCGCGATACCGTGTGAATGAGGCCAAAGCACGGGGAAAGGTCATGTGGTGATTGCAGGGTCAGTAAACGATGATTTCGAGCCTTGAAAAATTAACGACCGACCGTCGGATGGGATGGGGCCCACGGACCGAGAGAGCGGGCGTGGATGGCCCATTAGCCGTGGGCGGGTCGGGGCGTTACAATAGTGTTCAGATTCATCCAACGCGATATCAAGACGATCATCACAGCTCAAAGGGATATCAAGACGATCATCACAGCTCAAAGGACGAGGAAGCACTTCTCTTCTCTTATGTCAATATGATTTTGCTGAGCAAGCACATATTGTATTTTCTTAGACCCACTTTGTTTTTAATTCCTTTTTGCCAGAGTGGTTCTGCTTCTTAGATTTTGAATTTTGTAAATCTGACTATTTCATTTTATGAATATTTTACAACTTTTTTTTGCTAAAAGCCTGTATCAGTTTCAATATAGCTGGCATGGTCTACGGGCATATTACCTGAAACACTTGGTAACTTTTTTGGTTCTTCATCTTGGGTAGTTTGGATTGTCATCGCTGGGTTCTTCCTTTTTGGCTTTTAAGTGAAAGTTGATTCATAGAATCAACATGGACAATGGACATTAGATTAGTGTTGTTTGTCTGGATATGTCACGAAAACCTATGTCACTTGCTTCTACTACAAACATTCTTAATATTTATGGTTACTATTTCAACAAAAATATAAAGTTTACTGTGAAAACTAAATTGAAATTATAAAAGCCTTTTCAAAAAAAAAACACTAAATTGAAATTCTTTTTAATAATACCAATAAGCTCAGCAAACAATATGACATAAACATTCAGTTTCGATATGGAACTTTAAGTCAATACTCGCGAAGTTTGAAAGTTGTTTCTTTTTCAAAAAAAAAAAAAAACAACAACAACAAAGACAAAACCTAATGCATACATGAGAATATCATAATCCAAATCATGGAGAGAAACGTAAAAAAAAAAGGGCTCAAACAATTAAAACAATTGTTAGATACATGTTAAACAGCAAGAAGAGGTGCTCACTAAATATATGACCGAGAAGATGATGACGATTTCTAAATCTGACTCAAATTCTAGCGTTTCGCGTCTTTTTGAAGGATAATTCGTTGAAGGATACCAAAAAAAATTAGTTAGTGACTAAAATAAAATATATAATCCAAGCAATAATAAAAAAAAACGTAGAAAGAAACATCGTCTCAAGAATTATAACAAGCATAACTGTCTGTGTGTCTAGAAAACTGTCTTTTATATCTATGTTATAAATTTTGTTTGAGTTTAAGCACTAACTTATTTTAATTCTATTTAGCAAAAAAAAACTTATTTTAATTCTGAACAGATTTTTAGTTTGTGTTTAAGTTAGATTTTATGTCTACCTGACTCATTTTATAAAATGATATTTGCTTATCTAAAACATATATGCATGAATTAACAATTTTAATCGAGATAAATAAACCAGAACTCTTAAGTAAGCTATTTTAAAATAAATCATATTAATCATCAACTTTAAAAATGAAATAAAAAATCTTATAATTGTATTAACCAATCCAAACATTTATATTTACAAATGCTCATTCAAATATAAGATGTTTCTATATTATTTGAAATTTACTGTTTGTCCCGTCCCGTCCGTAGGGCCCGTAGGGCGGGTTTATCCTAGTATATCTTTATATATAAAGTAGACCTTTTTATCTCATTGGGGGGGGGGAAATGCCATGTGACATTCTCTTTTAATCATTAAAATATGTTCTCAATTTATATTTAATGGGTTTTAATTGGTATTAATTGTGAAAGGCATTGAATTTTTAAACTTTCTTTCATAAATGTCCACGAGTTTATAACAGTGTTTTGAGTCCGATCCTGATCTGGTTGAACCAGTAGATTTGGTGACCCAATGTAAATCAGATTTTTTTTTGTCAGCAAAATTTAATTCATATTAATCGGATTTAGGTTTTGTAAAAAAATCCAAAATTTAAGAACCAAAGAAAAAATATTTGATGGAATTGTAGTATTTTATAAAACTATTATTTTGATGTTTAAAAAACATTTTAAAATATTAACTTTAGTTTTTATATATTTATTTTCATTGCTAATATATTATTATATAATAAATTCAATTCATATTAATCAGGGGTTGATCATTTGATCCAACGACCCGGTAAATCGTCTGGTTTAGTATCCGAATCAAATTTCAAAACATTGCTTCATAGGGTTTCTTAGAATTTGATGTTGACGATGGAAAATAGAACCTCTACGATTCTTCTTCTTTAACACAATCGACGTAACCGTTCATGAATCCAGAAATCCCACTCATCCCACTCATCCCACTCTCTCATATTGAATATTTATTTAATTCATGCTTCCTTAGCTTCATTGCCTATGTATAGACGGTGTGAGAGTTCAGGTGGAAATCCCTTTACTTTTTCCATTTCAGATCATGTCGAAGTCCCAGTTTTATTGTTTAGAGTTAAAGACAAGCCGGTATAGAGATGTTGTTAAGACTAGGATACAACAATTTTGGCAAGCCTGAAATGTTAAGAAAGAGGCAAGCTGTTGGGGTTGATATGTTGTTGCTTAATGGAAAGGTAAGAAGATTTGGTGAAATGTTCCACTCCGGTTAAAACAGAATTTGTCCATTAAATAGAGGAGTTTACCAAACATTTATATTTTTTAGCTAAAAAAATATATTTAAATTTATCAAGATTCGTTGATATTTGCAAATAAGGGTTGACAAACAAGAATTTCTTTAACAGACGGACATAATCTTCCATTATAAAAAAATTAATATAGAAAATAAATTTATGTTTCTTATTTTAAAATACATATTTTTAGAGGCCTTCAAACTAAACTAACACATACAACTCGCACATCCATATTTAAAAAATAAACGTGGTAATCTGAAAAGTATATATTAATACTCATCAATTAGTTTACCAAAAATTGATACTTCACATTTATTTTTTATAAAATTTATAAAATATGAAACTTATTCTATCTTTCTATTCTTTGAACTACATATATTAGTACAAGTTTAATAGGTCATAAGTATTCTAATAATTAATAATATAAGTATGTTCTCTAAATAAAATGTCAGCTTTACTTTATTTCTAACTAAATTAACTTTGTTATGACTATCAGCTTTTTATTCTATTTTTATTAAATCAATTAGTAACAGCCACTTATGTTATTTCTCTTTGAACTAAACAATTTCAAACAAAGTAATATACTACGTTCGTTAACCACTATCAAAAATATTAGAAAATATCATTTTCTTTTAATATATTTTCATTTTCATATTTTTAACATATTTTCTTTACTAAGATCATATAATAAATTATAAATTCATGTAAGAATAAAACATACAGACCGGCGCGTAGCACCGGAAAACCACTAGTATATATATATAAATTACTAATTTTAAAACTAAAGTTACTCAAAGAAAAATAAAATTGAGTTCTGATAGTAAACATGGATGTTTGGGTTTAACCCAACTGTAAGATGATCCATTAAAGAAATGGGCCCCCAATCAATGAATAGACCCCACCTTCGACTTTTTCTTAAACCAGTTTTGATTTAGTTTGGGTGTTGAGAGAATAACAATAAGTTTAGCAAAATTGCTATGATCATTAGTACCACCATTGCTCTCAGAATCTGAAATCCCTAGCTTAGCTTAGCTTCGGGATCATGATACGATTGACGACGATGGCGGCCACTCGCTCCGTTGTCTTCATGTCGCTGATCGTCGGCGGTAGACGGGTCGTCTTTGCGGACGGAAGCAGCGGTGGCGCCGCCAGGAACGTCGGACACGCAGGCGGATTTTGGTGGACGGCTGTTTCTCCTTCAAATGTTGGTTTAGCTGTGGCTGTCACCGTCGTGGCCGTGGCTTTCACCGTCGTCTACTCCCGTAGGTATATGGATTCGGAAATGGAACAGTAAAAGCTTGTTCACCACTAGTAGTCCTTTGATTTGATTTAGGGGAAGCTAAATCATACTAGTTAACTACTGATCATTGTCCTGGCAAAAGGGTGTCTTTGAAAGATAATTAGTGAATAATGTAACCAATGTCTTGGTATCTCTTGTGCTGTTCTGTATAACTAGTGATGAAGTGTTCAAGAGTCTTGGGTCTTCTGATCATTGATATGTATATTGACATAAATGAATATTATACATAACATTTACGATTGATCCTGTCTTATTCGAAGAAAGCTATTTATCACCACATTTTGTTCCTTACTTCTTAGTCTACTAAATGAAGTTACTTATTGTTTTCTGGTCATCCAGAGGAAGCATTGGATCGCCTTGGTCACTGAGGAGAAGAAAGCATCCTCTTCAGTATAAACAGTGGAGTGCCTTTTTCACTGATGAAGGCCGACTCAGTGATGGAGGTGTCCAATTTCTCAAGAAAGTTCGCTCTGGGGTATGTTGCTCCATTTTGATAACCTTCTGCTCTTAACCAAAATTGCGCCCTCTTATATAAAATTCATGTCCTTGTTTCAGGGTGTGGATCCAAGCATCAGACCAGAAGTTTGGCTGTTCCTCCTTGGAGTGTAAGAATCAACATCTTTTTCCTTGTCCCTTCTTTATATACTCTGCAGTATGATTTTATGGTAATTTTTCCTGTTCATCCTTAGGTTTGTTCTAAATGTTTTGAAATGTATATTTTTTCTATGGGGCTGGTAATTAATGTAATACAGTTTTAAGTTAGAAACTTAGAATTAATAGAACAACAACAGTAAAACTACTCAATACTCATTAACTGGGACAGGAGAAATTGGAGAGTCTCTCAGAGTCGCCTTTTATGTTTTCTTCATGGGTATTTTAATAAGACTAGTCCTAGCTTCGTCGACCTGAAATTCAACCGGTCCTCACTATACGTTAAGATACTTTGATCACGTTAGTACTCTTTATCATCCAGACACAATATAATATTATTCTACTTACGTCTCACAGGTATGACTTAAACAGCACTGAAGAAGAAAGAGATTCTATCCGACAGCAGAAACAGTACGTTCACTTATACTTATGGAGTTTCATGGCTTCTCAACTTTCTGACAATATTAAGTTTCCCATTTTTCTCTGTTCCTGTTAGGTGGCAGCTGGTTATTGACATTTTAATGTTTTCATAAGTTTACGAATAAGTAATAGTTTGAGAACTCCTGTCGCTTAGATTTCGTGTCAGTTTATAAGTAGATTCTTAGATATATATTTAAACCTTGCAGGAAGGAATATGAAAACCTGCGGAGACAGTGTCGCGAGATGCATAGGCGCAATGAAAGTGGCAGTGACTCAAAGCAGACAGCTCAGAGCAGCAACACCGAAGACAGTCAGGTTCTTGATTCCCATGATATTGAACAAGTCAGTAGCTCCACGAGATCCATCCAAGTAGAAGAAGCAGAGAAGTTGAATTCCGAATCGATTCTTCAGGGTGAGGACTGTGAAAAGAGTGGCGTCACCTCCGAAGAAGCTGCTAATGACTCAGACTCAACCAACTCTGAAGAAACCGAGACTTCACCTCTTCTAGCGAATGAAGAAGGAGAAAGCCATGATGCCACCGTTAACTCAGAAGAAACCAACTCTGAAGAAACTGAGACTTTGCCTCTTGTAGCCAAAGAAGAAGCAGCAGAAAGCCAGGGTAGAAAAGTCAACCAAGAAAAAGACACTCAGTCTCCATCATCAAAGGCAGAAGAGGAATTCACCACAATTTGGCAGAGAATAATCCGCCTGGATGCAGTGAGAGCAAATGGTGAATGGGTGCCATACTCACCATCTCAAGCTTCTGTGTCTGACACAAAAGCCCGTGGAATAGCTAAACAGGTTGGTCTTAGTGACTATGAGGACTTGGAGCCCTGCCGGATCTTACATGCAGCTCGCCTGGTCGCGATCCTTGAAGCCTACGCAGTCTATGACCCAGAAATAGGTTACTGTCAAGGAATGAGCGACTTACTATCTCCTTTAATCGCAGTAATCGAAGACGACGCGTTCGCGTTCTGGTGCTTTGTCGGGTTCATGAGTAAAGCAAGACATAATTTCAGGCTAGACGAGGTTGGAATCAGGAGACAACTCTCAATGGTATCGAAAATCATAAAGTTCAAAGACATCCGCTTGTACAGGCACTTGGAGAACCTAGAAGCGGAAGACTGCTTCTTTGTATACCGTATGGTGGTGGTCATGTTCAGACGAGAACTAACATTTGAGCAGACGCTTTGTCTGTGGGAAGTAATGTGGGCAGATCAAGCAGCCATAAGAACAGGGATCGCAAAGGCGACATGGGGGAGAATACGGTTAAGGGCACCACCGACGGAAGATTTGTTGCTATATGCGATAGCGGCAAGCGTGTTGCAGAGGAGAAAGACGATCATAGAGAAGTACAGTGGGATGGATGAGATAATGAAGGAATGTAATAGCATGGCTGGTCATCTTGATGTTTGGAAACTTCTTGACGATGCTCATGACTTGGTCGTCAATCTTCACGACAAGATCTGAAAGAGACTCTTTGCCACTTTCACTTTACTTGTTGCATTTTGTTTGTTACTGTTCATCTGTTATTGTTACTTAGAAATGTGAAACAAAAAACATCCTAACAAATGCTTGAAAACGTCTTCAGCAATGTATTGGAATATTTTGGTACTTAAATAAAGAGATTAACTTAAAATGGATGGGAAGAGGTGGAGATGTCAACCTCTCGGGTTGATTATTGAGAATGCTCTGAAACCACCCTCTTAGATTGTTAAATGTTGTTATGGAAAACAGATATTTGAGACCTGCGAGCACAACCAGAAGGTTTTGACTTTAAATTAGTTTAAAAGCCTCTAAGTACAGTTAAGAGTTTTCAAACATAACAAAAAGAAATCAATTTTAGTTTAAGGTTTGGCAAAACCTCAAATATAAGGTTTAAGAATAATTCTTTCCACAAGCAAAACTTTCTATTAAACGTTACAACTTTTATATACAACTTTTATATGTGACATAGCAGTCCTTATCATTTAACAAAAAAAAACATAAATATTTTACAATAACTAAAAAATATACATTTACAATATTACAAACAAAATTAACAAATAAAATATTTATAATATAGTAAAATAAAATGTTATTAACAAATTTAGACTATTTCGTTGATAATACCACTTTTGAGTTTTATTTGATCAGAACAAGAAAGAGTCATTAGAAAAAGAACTCGAGAACAACAATAATCACTACCAGATTTATATGGATAATATTTTGGTGATTTAGAATGTTCAAAACCAATTTACATGAGTATTATTATTATTGTAGTATTTTAATTTTTATAATAGTGTAATTTGTGTAATATTTTAATCTTGTGTAATATTTTTTTTGTATTTTTCCTTTTTTTATATTTTGTATTGTATTTGTGTGTTGTATTATTAATCTTTGTCAAATATGTTCTTGTATTAAAATTCTAAGGACTAGAATGATAAAATAAGGAAGTTAATAATTTTTTTTGGAAGATATAAGTACAAGGGCTAAACAATATGAAACCCCATATATAAGATTTTGAATAGTTAAACCTTATATCTGAAGTTTCGTTATTTAAAACTTTAAAATTTAAGGATTCAGAATATCTCCAAAAAATATTGTATAACTTCAGATATGAAGTTTTTTACTCTCTAAAAAAAAATCAAAACTTAAAAAAAAATTTTGGTTCTTACAATTACACATCACATTTATGATTTTTTACATATTTTCGTTTATCGGTTCGTCCTTAAAATTTTGTATCTCATAAATATTTTAATTTTTAAAATAAATTTAAGCTTTACACATAAAATTAAATTTTTCAAAAAAATAAGTTTAAAATATTTTAGAACTAGATTAGAGAACAACAACATTACAAAAGAACTTAACAAAAAGTACATAAATACATAATTATTACACAAATTTAAATTTAACAACACTAATAGTAAGGTAAATTTGATTTGGAACCTTCAAACCCCTAAAATATTGTCCAATTTTTTTTGTATAATCGAAAATGTTTGTTGTTGTTGTTCTTGACGTATTTTAGTACTATTCTTTCTTGTTCATATTGAAACTATTCATGAGTAATATCAATGATAGAAACTAAGTCTTTTAGCAATATTTTATTCTTCTCTTTTACTTCTTTAAAAGCTAACATTTTAGCTTTATTTTGCATTCGAAATTCAATTATCTCATAACTTTTTTCCCTGATTGTTCCACTGTATTTTGAAAAATTAAGGATTTGTTCTTTTGATGATATTTTAGTACCAACAGTCGAATTATTACCTTCGGTAGTTTTCCTTTTGAGTTTTGCTTTCTTTGGTCTAATAGAATGTTGTAATTAATTTGATCCATCATCATCACTACTTAAATTGATTGAAAATGAAGGTATTCTCGGAGATTGTAATATCGAAGAGCCAAAAATATCACTTTTGGGGTTTAAAAATAATTGAGGTACCGATGTTGATATTTTTAAAATAAATTTTGGGGCATCATTCTTCGTTATCCACACATGGTCAAATTTAAAATTTTTCAGTTTTTGATTTTGCAGAAAATTTTATTAGCCATTTTGATCTACAAAGTAATGAAACATAAAAAATTGTTAGTTACAAAATGAATATACATATGTTATGAGTATAATATATACTTACAGTGTCAAATTCAGATGTACCACTTGAATGTATGTTCTCCAGTTGTGTTATGAAGCTTCTTAAATTTCTAACAGTGCATGTAATATTATTCATCCTATTTTATAGAGATCTTGTGCTTCTAGTTTCCCAACTCTCAACTTTTTCATTGTTACTCTTAATTATTTTTCCTAAATTTTTCTTAAAGATTGATTATTGCTGCCAATTGAATGTTGTGATATTTCTAAATACACACAATATAAGAACTCATTTTCTTGTTGATTAAATGATGAACCTCTAATTGTCTCCATATTTTTTTTTGAATAAATAAAAAGATTGGAGTTGCGATTTTCTTATTTTTTGAAGTTTATTATTTATATTGTAATTTAATATTTAGTTATATATGTATTTCTATGTAAAATTTTATATTTTAATGTAAAGTATATTTTATATTACAATTTATACTATTAAAGTACAAGCATGTTTTGGATTTTTACTCTATTTACCCCTATTAAAAATATTTTCTTTTGTATTCATTAATGACATTTTGGACATTCTGCATTGGTTTCTTTTTTAATTATTTTTTGGTTTGTCATTAATCACCGATTTCCTAATTTAATTTCGGCCTGCGATTATTTCTTTGTTTGATACTGCATCGATTATTTCCATGTTTGATACTGTTATTAACCACCGGTTTTCTAATTCTAAAATTATTAATTTTGACAACAATCATTATCATTTAGAACGATTTTGAAAAATATAAATATATTTTAAACAAATTTCCAACTTATGATCACCGAATTTGTCTTATCATTTAGAAAAAATCACAATATTAAAAATACCGGGTTACAAACCGGTAATTCGTTCAACCGCAGGTCCGAGTCGGGTTTCAAAACACCGATCAAAACTATAAAACTGTTATATTGATTTATATTTAAAATATCTAATTCAAAATTAAAAACCTAAAAATAAATGTACAATATAGTTTTAGCCGAACATAAACCCAGATATAAAACACATATATGAGACGGGTTATATAAATGCATATACAAGACGGATTATATAAATGTGATTATATAAAATTTTCATCAAACATAAACCCGCGCTTTGAAAGCACGGGTCAAAATCTAGTCTATACTATTAAAGCAGGATCCTATTGTGATTTTTACCTAAATCTGCCCTTTCTTTAACTAACATTGCTTATCTCATTAAGGGCAATCAAGTAATATTAATAACACATTTTTATTGGGTCATTTTTTTTAGATCCAGCCCACTGCCCACATCATCTCTCTTAGGCCATTTGGACCGATTAAGAAATCAGATCTAATTCTTATTTTTTTCTCCAAATTCAAATAATTTATTTTCAACAATTCTTAATATTTTGTGTAGTGAACAAAAATTAATAACTTAATTATTATGTTTTTTATTTTTAATATAATTTAAGCATTCACAAAAAGTTGAATTTTTTCATTGAAAAGTATAAATCTTTATTAAAAGTATATTTTTTATTAAAAAATTAACCACATAATAAAATTAATATATCAGAGTTATACCAACTTAATTATTAAAAATAAAGTTTAATTTTCTAAACATAAATACTCATTAGACCTGGACGTTCGGATACCCATTCGGGTACGGATCGGTTCTTTCGGATATCGAGTTTTTCGGGTTTTGAAATTAAACCCCATTCGGGTTTTGAAATTAAACCTCATTCGGGTATTATAAAATTTCGGGTCGGGTTCGAGTCAGGTCTTTCCGGATCCGGGTGGGTTCGGTTCTCATGCATAAGAACCTGCAAAATAACCAAATAACCAAAGTATCTAACGGGTTCGGTTATTTGTACTTAAAGTAACCAAAGTATCTGATTCGGTTCAAATTTTTGTATCCAAATTATTCAAAAGTAACCAAAATATACATTTTATACAATTTTTTGGGTAAACTTTTATCCAAACTATCATATTTTATCCAAAAATACTCAAAATTACCGAAAATAACTACTATAGTTAACTTATAATATTAATTTAAAATTTAAAATAATTATAAATATAATTATAACATATATTTTTAGATATATTTCGGATATCTTCGGGTACTCATTTGGTATTCGGTTCGGGTCGGATTCGGGACCGGTTCTTCGGATATAGTAATTTAGAACTCATTCGGATATTTACCCCGGGTCTGATCGGGTTCGGGACCCTGATTTTTGGGTCGGTTTCAGATTGATTCTTCGGGTCCGGATATTGTGCTATGGCCTATACTCTTTTAAAATGAAATACGATAAAGAAAAATAAAAAAGCTTAAGTCTTTTATAAAAAAACAAATATATAAAACTAGACATTTACTAAATATTTGTCAATTTAAAAAAAATAAAGGAAAATAAATCCGCGCTTTGAAAGCGCGGGTCAAAATCTAGTTTACTTATTAATATTGCTGTTTACTTGGTAAGGAGAAGCTTCTTCGAACGAATGAAAAGATATGGAAATTGGCATTGAAACAAACAAGTAGCAGATTCATGGGAGTCGTTAGATGGATGGGTGGATGCGATACGTTTGGTGTACACGATTTATGCGAGAGGGAAGAGTGATGTTTTAATCACACACCCTTTCATACTATGACTCTCCTTTTTTTAGGCATAAATTCTCATTTTGTAACATGATTTTTTTTCTCTCTCGGAAAATTTACAATTGATGCCTCCCAAATATACTATGAATTATACCATTTGACAAGAAAAACAAATATCCCAGAATTTCCAATCATAAAAGGATTTAGGGCTGGGCAAAAAACCGAACCCGAAGAACCGAACCGAATCCGATCCGAAAAAGTAGTACGAAATCCGAACCGAAATTAATTAAATATCCGAATAGGTTCAATTTTTGGTATTTAAAGAACTGAAACCGAACCCGATCCGAACCTAAATATTTTAGGTACCCGAATGTATCTGAAATAGATTAATATACATATATATTTTAGTTATTTGTAGATTGAATGTATATTAAAAAGCATCTAAAATATATATAATACTTTTAAATTATCCAAAATACTTGAAAATATATACAAATAGTCAAAAGTACATGTCTAAATAGTTAAAATATATTCAAAACATTAAAAATACATAAAATATGTATTGATTTTTTATCCAAATATTCAAATCAAACCAATTTATATGTTAAGTTTTGGTACTTTGACATATTGAAATTTATATGTAATATATTATTTTTTTTATAAATTTTGAGAAGTTTAAAGTATATAATGAATTTTAAAATTTTGAAAATAATTTAAACGGGTAATCCGAATCCGAACCGAATCCGCAAGGATCCGAACCGAACCCAAACCAAAATTTAGAAATACCCGAATGACGTTGAAATCTTTGACTTCGAAAACCCAAAATCCGAAAAGACCCGAACCGAAACCCGAACACCCACCCCAAAAAGGACCAATAAATAAATAATGATCCGTTTGTTGACAAAAAAAAAAATAATGATCCGTTTCAAGAAGTTGGGCTAATGGGCCAATATAATAGTTGTGGGCCATTGTCTTTCTCTGTCTCTAATTGTCTCAGTGCAACTTTCCCAATACTAGGAGGGAGGGCGCGTGTCATCCAAATCAAAATCAAGGAAGCTGAGAGCTGAAGAAAATCAATGGCGTCTCCGTCGACCAGGTGGCTTTCATTCCACGGTTCTCTCTTTATGCGAAGCCTCAGTCTACTTTCTTCGTCGCTGCCAATAGCCTACTTTCCCCTACAAAACCCTAACGACAAGGTGAATCGATCAGCAATCTCTTTCAATGTATGTTACCTGTGCCAACATTTTTTTGTTTTTTTTCTTCTTAGCTGTGTAGGAAGGTGAAGGTAAAGAGATTAATTTGCAGAGCGGAGTTTTCCCAGGACGCGCCGCTCGCATCGGCTATAGGCGCGTGCATACTCAGTTCCTTTGTGTTTCCGGTGGCGAAGCGAGTTGAGGATGAGGACGAAGAAGAGGAGAACTCAGCGATAGTGTCAACAGATATGAGAATAGCAGCCATGGGAATCATCAGCTTCATCCCTTACTTCAATTGGCTGGTCTCTTCCTTTTCTTTCTTTTAAAAAAAAAAATATTTTGTTTGGTTTGATGAAAAGTAACAAATTATTCTTCTTGTGGATCAGAGTTGGGTCTTCGCTTGGCTTGACACTGGGAAAACGCGTTACTCTGTCTATGCTCTCGTTTATCTCCTTCCCTATCTCAGGTTTCTCTTTGGAACTCTTATGTCCTTCTTCTCAATCTGGCAACCAGCTCTTTTAAGAGTTATTTTTTTCTGTCTACTGGTCTCATTTAGTTCAAATTTTCAGCTCAAACCTATCTATACCACGACCCATAAAACCAAAACATCCTGCCTGAAACACAACGCATGTCTGACGTGGCGTGAAATAGAGCTGAATCCTCGCATTACAGCCAGCACTGGCATGTCAAGGCATTGACTACAAGACGGAACAAGCCATAACGGTGATAGCGGGCCGATAAAAGGTGCACGTTAGGCCCAAACTGTGTATGTATCTTATAAAAGAGGCCCATTGGACAAATTTCATGAAATTTCGTCATGTTTCCAGTAACCAAGTGTTTAATCAGAAACTTGAGTCTTCTTCCTCCTCTCGTAGCAATGGCTCCTTGTGCCGTCGTTAGGGTTTACTCTACTATCACTCCCGCTTCTCCTTCGGAGGCTTCCGTAAAGAAAGTTGGTACTCACAATGGAAGCTTTCACTGTGACGAGGCTCTCGGTTGCTTCATGATCCGCCTCTCCGATAAATTCTCCGGCGCCGATATCGTCCGTACTCGTGACCCTAAGGTACCACAAACGAATCTTAGGAGTTGAGTTAGTAGTCGGAGACTGTTTAGGTGTTCGAACTTGATTTTGGGAATTTAAGGTTTCGATTGTAAATCTCTTTCTCTCAGATATTGGGAGAGCTTGATGCAGTGCTTGACGTTGGAGGTGTTTATGACCCCGACCATGACCGCTATGATCATCACCAGAAAGGCTTCCAAGAGGTGTTTGGACATGGTTTCAACACCAAACTCAGCAGTGCCGGTCTCGTTTACAAGGTTATTGCTTTGCTCCCCCTTTTGAAACAAAGAAAGAAAGAAAGTCTTGTCTGAAAATGTTGTTTTTGCTTCAGCATTTTGGAAAGGAGATCATTGCTAAGGAACTTAACGTCGACCAAGATCACCCTGATGTCCTTCGCTTGTTTCTTGCTGTCTACAAGAGCTTCATGGAGGTGTTTATTCTCTCTATCATTGTTAATCATTCTTCATGCATTTTTTTTTGTTAAATGTTTCATCAACTTTTTTGACAGGCGATTGATGCTGTGGACAATGGAGTTAATCGGTATGATACAGATCAGCCTCCAAGATATGTGAACAACACACATTTGTCTTCGAGGGTTGGAAGATTGAATCTTGATTGGATTGACCCTGACCAGTCACAGGATAAGGAGAATGAGGCTTTCCAGCTTGCCATGGCTCTTGCTGGCAAAGAGTTCCTCGATGTAATATTTCTAGCTCTTTGTGATATTTAGTTATATATGTTCCCAAGAGTCATTCAAAAGCTAACTTGTATATTTTAACACTGCCCCCTGTAGAGTGTAAGATTTCATGCAAGGTCGTGGTTACCGGCTCGATCGATCGTGATGCAGTGTCTTGAAGAAAGGTTCAAGACTGACCCTAGTGGCGAGATCATGGAACTCAAAAATTTCTGTCCTGTAAGTGCTTTTACACTTCCATCTTATCAATTGCTAGTACACTATTCTGAGTCCTTTAGTTCAATGGGTGAGCAGTGGAAGCTTCATTTGTTCGAGCTTGAGCAAGAGATGAAGATCGAACCCCTCATCAAATACGTCATATATCAGGTAACCTTCAAGTGCAATATTAACTTTCAGGATTTCAGGGATTAAATAGGGCTATAGATAAAAGGATATTTACTTCTTTTTCTAAATGTTGGTTCTCCTGAAGAAATGTTGAATGTTTTAGTGCGGTAAAATGATAATATGGGTTGTTGTTTAATTGAATAACTATTGCAAATGATGTTTAGGACGAGCGAGGAAAGCAGTGGAGAGTTCAAGCAGTGGCGGTGGCACCAGACAGGTTTGAGAACCGAAAGGCTCTTCCTGAGCAATGGAGAGGCCTTAGAGACGAGGAACTCTCCAAAGCTGCTGAGATCCCCGGTTGCGTTTTTGTCCACATGAGCGGCTTTATTGGGGGAAACCAGTCCTATGATGGCGCTTTGTCCATGGCTCGAACTGCCCTCACTCTCTAATTCAGTGCATCTTCTTTGGTACCAGAAGAATCCTTTGCCGATTCTTAACCGATAGAGAGAGTTTAACAATGCTTCATTATGTTGTACGATTTCTGTTTTCAATTGAGTGACCATTTCGTGATTTGTTTTGTCGGATGGAATCGTATTTCAATAGATTTTGAATTCTTGTTTCATAATTTGTAGAAGAATTATGAGTAGATGATTGTATGCCCACACAGTTTTGTTTAGTTATTATTTTTCCCATAATTTTAAGGGCAAATCTCTTTTTTTTTTTGTCCACTTTTACAAACTCAAACTCAAACTGACTCCGTAAACCATATTGGTAGCTCTGTATTCATGTGCACAACAAAGGTCGTTT
This sequence comes from Raphanus sativus, assembly GCF_000801105.2. NCBI lineage: Eukaryota > Viridiplantae > Streptophyta > Magnoliopsida > Brassicales > Brassicaceae > Raphanus > Raphanus sativus. The sequence goes on along the minus strand of NC_079517.1, from coordinate 19,068,616 downwards.
GTTTCCTAGCGCTGCGTGCTAGTCCATCGGCCTTCTGATTTTGTGTCCGAGGTACATGAATGATCTCCAAGCTATGAAAGAACTCTTTCAACGTCTTTATGTCTTCTAAATAAGTAGCAAATGCAGGTCATTCGTCTGGTTCAGACACCATCTTAACCAATTGCAAACAATCTGTTGCAAACGTGACCCTAAACTGTCGCAAATTCCTCATACATTTCATTGTAAGGGCAAATCTCTAAAATTGCAATTTTTAAGTTTTTATCACAAAATAGCACAAAAAAATAAAATGACAAAAATAACACCTTTTTGTTTTAGATTAATTAACCTAAAGGTTATAAATGCATATTTATCCTTTAATAAAACTTCTGAATGGATAAGTTGTCTTCTAAAAGCTCTGCCATATCCTCCAAACCAGAAGCTTAATACGGCTCACCAACCGAATCAAGATAGAGGAGCAACTCGCCATTTTTTTGTGTTCATCATTGGTCACAACCTTCACACTCAAGCTGTTCAATATCTCTTCAGATATTCTGGTTAACAATCAACCACCATTTCACCAATATGTGCTAAATGAAGTCATGTTAATCTCATGGATTTCTTTCAGACCACTAGTGCTAGTGTTGATCAAACCCATATAGAGGGGTTCTATCCTTATTTCAAAGACTGTGTTGGAGTTGCTGATTGCATACACATACCTGTCATGGTTGGAGGTGGAGTCGATGAGCAAGGTCCATTCCGCAAAAACAATGGACTACTTACACAAATTGTTCTCTCGTTGCTTCTTCATTTGATCTCATGTTCCACTACGTTTTATGCTTCTTCATTTTATCTTTTCTTATAAAGATAAACATTATAATTAAAAAGTTGTTTGGTATATATATATTAGTCCTATCAGGATATGGACGACAACTAGTTATTATACATAAATAAACAAAAAAAAAGATTTTATAAAGAAACCTCAAGTATATATCTCTTTTATGTAATTAATCAAACTATTTTAAATCGAAAATTGAATTAATTTTATTATATATTCTTCTAAATCATATAAAATTTTTAGGAATCAATATATTATGTTCCTAACTATTAATATCTAATAAAATGAGAATAATAATGATTAACATCTAATAAAATGAGAATAGTAATTATAAACATCTAACAAAATGAGAATAATAATATGAACTTTAAAATTAAATCGATGTTTTCAAGTTAAAAGATTAATTTGTAACTAAAATAATCATTTTTAAAAATGAAGAAAATGTGAAATACCATACGAGTTTAGTGTGTTTAATTGTCAGAAATAATAGAAGTCGAATAACACTATTCAATGTTTGTTAAGTACAGAAATAATAGAAGTCGAATAACACTATTCCATGTTTGCTAAGTACAAAATACATCAAATCAAAATATAACACCAATTGAAGTATATCATTACACCAATCATGGCCCCAAGAATAAGTACCAAAATCAGGGTTTTGATTGCTTTTTCATAATCCATTTTCTCTTTGCGTTCTCTATAGCATCTTCCTTTAGTTTCATCAGATCTTGGACGGACTGGTTAAACTGTGACTCGATCATGTTCAGTTCTGTCTTGAGATCTTCTGGGTACTCGTTGTCTGAAATGTAAAGGGTTGACATCATTGAGCAAGAATCAAGAAACGAGCTCATCGACTCTGCATCCTGGCCAGCTTCCCTGGCAGCACTTCCGTTTGAGGAGAAAGGCAAGTAATAGTCTGTTGATATGCCAGACTTCATTGATTCTTCATCTTTGGAGTTCACAGTTAGCTGATTTGCTGCTTCATGGTCCTCACGGACGGCTAGATCCTGAGAGGTTTGATTTGGATGCGATGAGGTCCGCTCAGAGTGAAGCTGCATTATCAAGTCATCGATCATATCAGCTATCACTACAACCTCTTGGCTTGTTAGATGCAGCTCCTCAACCATTTCCTCAGCGATTGCTGTTGCTGTGTCTGAATTCAGATAGAATGCAAAGTGTACGATTCTTCCTTTGCCTGTATTTGTTTAAAACATTTCATTGATTCAGTAAATGAAAACTGTGAGGTATGAATTTTTGTTATTTCTTATAAACGAACCAGATGAATCACCGATACGCAGAAGCATTGACGCAGTGACGTCATCGCTCCTTTCTCCTCTCAACCTGAACTCTTTATTCTCTGCAAACCTCTGAAGTTCAATGGTTTGGCACCAGGGGTACGATTCTTCGTTGTTGCTCTTTCGAGAGGAGCAGATGGAGACACTTTTATCCTCGTTATGATGATCCACATCCATGGGAAGATTTTCAAGCTGTGGTGGTGGTCTGACAGGATTAGATGCACTGCTTGTTGAAGCAAGAAGAGGAGAAGAGTCCTTGCTTCCATCTCTGGAAAGGAAGGGGTCCATGGAGAGCTGGAGAGCAGTTGGTCTAGAAGAGGCAGGAAGAAGACACTTGTCTATGAATTGCCTAACTTGAGGATCCTCAACTCTGCTGAGAGATTGAGGCTTTATACCCTGCAAAATGCCATTCATTTGAGGAAGGATGCAAAAAGCTTCAACATTTAGGTAAAAAGTCAACAAGACACATACCGAGGTGACCTTCTTGTAAATCTGAGCCTGGTTTCTGCACTCGTTGTAGGGGTACTCACAGGTAACCATCTCCAACATACACATGCCAAAAGAGTAGATGTCGACAAGCTCATCGTATTCCTCTTCATACAGCTCAGGTGCCATGAACTCGGGAGTACCAATGACGCTACGAGCAGTGGGTTGCTGGAGGACAGTTGCAAGGCCGAGATCACCAATTTTGATCTCACCAGTATTCCCATTGACGAATATATTGTCGCACTTAAGATCCCGGTGAATAACAGGAGGGGACTGAGAATGCAAATAGTTCAAACCTTTAAGAATCTGCCTGGCCCAGTTCTTGATAGCCTTGGGATCAACCTTCCTATGCTTCTGACGGTACCTAATAGAATATATATAATTGTGTCAATACAACCAAATGAGATGAAATTTAAAAAAAAAAGGAAAAGGAAAAGAATACACTTACAGCCTGAGACTACCAGAGGTGAAAAGCTCGGTGATCATGTTAATAGTCTTGGTGTTCTCGTCGACCCAAGAGTGAAAGAGTTTGATGATGTTATCATGTTTAAGGGCTTTAAGGAGATGAACCTCAGAATAGAGCCTTTCGAGCTGACCAGGCATCTGCATAACATCTTCTATGCTCACTAGGTTCCATGCAACTTCGATTCCATCTACTTCATCAAACGCCTTGTATCTGATTTTATTAATTGGAACCAAAAAATAAATAAATAAATAAAACACAACAATCTGTTTCTGCAACACGACAAGGCATAAAAGGGTGTGGATTAAAAAAACATACACAGTCTTGAAAGCGCCTCTCCCCAGGATATCATCATACTGAATAAAACAAAAAAACGCAATAGGATCAAAGGGAGAGCTAATTCAAACAAAGCTACGAAAAAAAAACAATATAGGGTTAGGGAAGCGTACCCTAATGTAGCGGCCAGAAGGATCTTTGTCAGCGAAATCAGCTTCTTCTTCCATACCCAATATTCCAGAATCAAAAGCCGTTTTTATATTTTATTTATTTTTATTTTTTCACACAAAGAAAAAGAAAGAAGGAGAAAGAGGAAAGATATGAGATTATTGATTGATTGAGGGAGAAGAAGAAGGAGAAGGGTGCTATAAGAAGAAGCAATCGAGAGGACGATGATCAGAGAAGGCCTCACGAGCGAAGCAGTAGGAGTCGATTGATGATCGAAACCGAGACCGGAAACGGAGCCTGGCGGCGAAAGGAATCCCCATCTTCTTCCCCGATCTCTTCTTCTCTGTAATTCGATCAAGTTCCTCCATTGAATTGATCATCCACCATCTTTCTTTTTTTGGCTGCTGCTGCTGCTGCTGCTGCTTTCACAAATCAAATCAATCGAGAGAGAGAGAATTGTTGTTGTTGTTGAGAATTAATCTAATCAAATTTGGGGGAATAATGGTGAGGGTTCGCGGCCTTATCGGAAAGTCAAATGAGCTGTCCTTCTCAAACAACATCATCATCATCCCACCCACCCACCTTTTATTAAAATATACTCCCGAGAATCTAATCCTTTTACGCTCTTTTACTATTTTATCCCTTCTTATTTTTGTCCCTCTTTTCTACTTGTCTTTTTTTTTAAGTTTTCTTTTTTTAAGGTATGAATCTGGCAAAAAAAAGAATATTTTGTTTTGAAAAATGCTATTTAAAATAATATTAATAATCTAAAAGCACTATCTAAATGAAAGAAAAAGAGTAACCAAAATTCATTAGCCAAATTTTATACCATCTCAAACAAAAAATATCTAAATTAATATTATAGAAATCATCCAAATTTATTTTTATTTTGTGGATTCAAATTATTTCAGCAGTTGATTAAATCATAATATTTAAATTATATAGATAATTTTTGTAATTTAAAAATTAGAGTTTTTATCTAACAGTCTTACACGTGTAAAAAAAACTCTATTTATTTATGGAAGAATTTGTCAAATAACCAAATCTGAAGTGTAAATTAAGTAACTGTCATTAATTTTGACATTATATATTTTTAACATTTGTGTTACAAAATACCGGTTTTATTTTTTTTTATAGGTAGCAGGTAAATGAAAAATAAAAAACAACATGGCTAATAAAACATAAGAGCATGCCCATTAGTGAATCCCAAGGGGGAGGGGTTCATAGGGATTTTTTATTGTTTTTTGGTGGGTCCGTGAATAGTGATGAACCTGTATTACTTTTGCTCTTCCATTAGTGAACCCGAAAATAGAGTTCATAAGAATAAAATAATATTATTTTTAAAAAAGAAAATTTTAAAATTTTTTATTTAATACAATAGAAATTCAAAAACATACAAAGATTATTCATCTAGATTACCAAATTTTTGCCATATATTTTCAACTAAATCGGCTTTCAAACGATCATGTTTCTGCTGATCCCGAATTTGAGCTTGAACGCCATGCCTATTAACGAAGTTGGAAGGGGAGTCCGTAGGTTGCAAGATATCCACCTGTGAACTCCTGCTTGACTCTCCCGACTCAAACTCAGATGTATCAGACAGAGTATATGTGTGTTCGTTCGTTCTCTACTATCATATTGTGTAGTATGACACAAGTTCTCATAATCTTTCCAATCTTTTCCTTGCCCCATAGTAGAGCATGATTTTTTACTATTGCAAACCTCGATTGCAAAACTCCGAAAGCACGTTCGACATTTTTTCTGGCGGATTCTTGTTTTTCAGCAAAAAGCTCAGCTTTAAGACCTTGAGGTAGTGGGATGGATTGGATAAATGTTGACCATTTCAGATAGATTCCGTCTGTAAAGTAGTACGCCATACGATAATTGTGGCCGTTGACCGTGAAATTAACTTTAGGAGCTCGACCTTGTATAATGTCAAAAAAACTTGTGACCGATCGAGAACATTAATATCGTTGAGGGTACCTGGTAAACCGAAAAATGCGTGTCATATCCAAAGATCATGTGATGCCACAGCCTCTAAGACAATGGTCGGCTTTCCGTGACCTCGTGTGTACTGCCCTCTCCAAGACCTTGGGCAGTTTTTCCACTCCCAATGCATACAGTCGATGCTGCCTATCATTCCCGGAAATCCGCGTACCTCTCTGATATCGAGTAATCGTTGAAGAACAAATGGTGTAGGTTTTCGTAGATACTCATCTCCAAACAATTGTATTATCGCTTCGTTGAACTTCTCCAAACATAAAAGTGCGGTACTCTCACCAAGTCGAAGATATTCGTCATACGTATCTCCCGATTGACCATATGCTAGCATATGTATAGCAGCAGTACACTTTTGAAGTGCAGATAGGCCGTACCTTCCGTGAGCATTTGGTCTTTGACGAAAGTATGGAACTTCATTACTCAGGCGATCGACAATGGAAAGGAACAATGGCTTGGTCATTCGAAAACGCCGCCTAAACATTTCTGGTGGGTATGTAGGATTTTCACTGAAATAGTCGTTCCAAAGGTCTTGGTGGCCTTGCTCCCTATGTCTTTCGATATAAGCTCGTCTCTTCGGCTTGTTAATTTGTTGGTCGATGAAATTATCAACTTGTTGGTCGATAAAATTATCAACATGTTGGTCAAACGTATCTTCAATTACTTTATCTGCTGCATCATCTGATGAGAAAGACATCACTTGAACTCTTCTTCCTTCATACAAAACGAAAATGAAAAAATATAAATCTTCACTAGAAACATATCTTCAGATTTTTTAAAAAAATTAATCTTCACTAGTTTAATGAGAAACATATCTTAAAAAAAAATCAATCTTCACTAGTTTAATGAGAAACATATCTTAAAAAAAAATTTAATCTTCACTAGTTTAATGAGAAACATATCTTTTTGAAAAAAAAATTAAATTCTTCACTAGTTTAATAAGAAACATATCTAAAAAAAAATTAATCTTCACTAGTTTTATATAAAACATATCTTATTTTCTTAAAAAAAAATTATTGACAAAGAGAGATAGAGAGAAGAGTGATAGAGAGAAGAGTATACTTGTCTTGATAGTTCTCTTGATAGTTGTCTTGATACTTGAGAGATAGTGTTGTTGATAGTATGTCGAGAGATGGAGAGAAGAGTTAGTGTTGTTGAGAGATAGTGTTGTTGATAGTATATAGAAAGAAGAGCAGAGACTGAATGTTTGTTGAGAGATAGTCTTGTTGATAGTAGAGCAAAAAGTAGAGTAAAGAAGAGGAGTTTCAAAGAAGAGTAAAGAGTGAGCAAATTTATGAAGACAGTACATAGCTTTATATATAGAGTAGGCAGAGTGAATCAAGTACATAGCCGATACAAGTTCAAGAGATGTGGTTGCTACCTGTGAGCAACCAAACAAGTACAAAGTACATAAGTTAAGACAAGTTAATTGAAATGAAGTGTAGAAAGAAACAAAACACTACACTTTCCCGTGATACACAACAACCATAAAGCTAATAAAACATGTGCATTCCCTTCCTGCCATACAACTTCAACTCCAGCCCGTGACCTGCAAGACAAAAGAAAACAAGAAACAAAATTAAATACTCATGAGCAACCCAAAACCCAAACAGCAAGCAACTTTATACCCAAACAGCAAGCAACCCTATACCCAAATGAACCACAACAACAAGCAACCAACAGGAAGTACAAATGAACCACAACAGCAACCAAACAATCGATAGAAGTACAAACCGATCTCAAATCATTTCAGAAATGAGTTTGTCCATGAGGGTGATTTCGTTTGCAGATAGATGGGTAGGGTCTTTGGCAAGGAGACGCTCTAGGAGTTTCTGTTTCTGTATCTCCTTTTTCACAGCAAGCATGCTATGTATCTCATCATAACCCTGCCTCTTGCGTTTGGCTGCTTTGCAAGCCTTGACACCAGGAGGCCGAACATCCGCAGCTTCCTCCTCATCCACCACCTCCACAGCTTCCTTTCTTTTCTCCTTGGGACCATCTTTGGACACACCGAGTGATTTCCATTTTTGGTCGAACCAAAGTTCCCTCCAACAATGTTCAAGTGTGAATTTGATGCCAAGGTCATTCAAGAAGATGTCATGGGCAGCCTTCATGACATCATTCTCGTTTTGGCCACTCGCTTGCTCCCTCACTGCTGCTTCATAGCAGCCGACAAACTTGCACACCTGCTCATTGATTCTCCCCCACCTCTGCTTACACTGACTCCACTCTCTAGGGACGGCGCCACTAAGCTGAGGGCTGGCGTTCACGTAGTCCACTATTCTCTTCCAAAAAGCTCCTGCCTTCTGGTCAGTACTGACGATTGCATCTTTGCTGGTGTTCAACCAAGCACTGATGAGCACAACGTCTTCTTTGGTTGACCACTTGCGTCTTTGGTTAACTGCCGCGGGAGAGGTTTGGGAGTTTTGGGTAAAAGGTTTCATTTTTGTTTCGGTTTGGTATGTGTGTGTTTTAGAAGTGGATTTGTTATGTTTTTAAACTACAATTTGCAACTACATTTAACTCTAACTACCAAACATTGATCACACAACAACTTCATTAAACTACAACTATCAAATCAGTGGAGACCATTATTTAAAGCTCAGTACAATCGGTATTAATCACAACAACCAACCAACAAACACAAAGAATTTATGATAATTTTTACAAGTTCTAGTTTTAGCTTCTAGTTTATTAAACACAACAACTTCTACTATAAAATTGTACTTCTAGTTTAATTTTAACTGAACTACAAGTAGCTCAGTTAAAATAACGGTTAACGTTAACATATTAATAAAAAAAATAAACAGAACGAGATCACAGCATCACGAACAAAGCGACCAATGAGAGCATCACAAAGGAAGCGACCAATGAGATCAGACCGTACCTTTGCTTTTCAATCGAAGCAGACCATCTCCAGGTCATGCACCTTCGCAGTGAGAACATCGAGCAGACCAGAGAGGCTTTTAACCTGTTCCTGGACATGGAATCAACAATGAAAATGAATTAATACTCTCTTTTAATTGAACTAATAACTAATGAAAGAGCAACAAACAATAACCATTACAATTCAATGAATGATCACTAACCTCTAGAGACACGATCTGTTCATTGAGGATGGGCACCTCCTTGATCACCTTCTCAGCCTCCTCCAGCCGGCTAGTCAGCCTTTCGATCTCCTCATGTACACCAATCACCCAAGGCTGACAGTAGTGGAGCCCATCAGCCTTGGTAAAACCATAAACTGAAATTAAAAACAGAAACAAAAAAATAACAGAAACAATAAACTATGTTTCTTTCTTACCTCGTAGTTTATGCAGGTGAAGAACCGCTTCCCAGGAAGAGTGTCGTGCTCCTCCTTCCTCTCAACCTCAGCAATCATTCTCCCACCACAGTAACACCTTTTTTGGAATACCGTACTCTGAATCCGCCACATAGCGTAATGAGTTGTTGTACTCAATGTTCCTCTTTGTGTCTCTTCTCTCTGCTGCGGGATCCATCTGTAGCAGAAACACAAACATAACTCATTAGCAAAGTCATAAAAGTTAAAAATCAAATGAAAACGAATCAATAAACCACTCATGGACGATTTAAAACCATCAAACGAAACCCACACAATCGATTAACAACCGTAACCTAAAACCCCCAAATCAATTTTGAACCGTAACCCTAAATCCCCAAATCAACATCGAATCCCCGATTAACGAACCCTAACTGGGTAAATACAACCCCCATGACGATTAATCGAAACGCCATGTCAATATTGAACTCTAAAACTCGAAACGCCCAAATCGATTTCAAATCGAACAACCGCTTTCGACCCGAACATGGACTCTACAAACCGTAAATCTAGTAGATACTCACCTGAGATCGTGTAGATGACTGTCCGTCGTCGATTGGATGGAGAGAACCTTCGGGAATCGCCGTCGCACAAAATATCACCCCTGAGAGAACAAACCCTAGATTTTACAGAGAAAAGAGAAATGAGTCGACTAACGCGGAAACCCTGCTTTCTTCCTCGTCAACGCGGAAAGGAGAAGCCAATGAGTGATCGACGCGTGGCTTGAACTCCCCTCATACGGGTTCATGCGTAAGGCCCAGTTCACGCAAATAAACCCATTTTTCATTTTCTTTAATTGTTTCGGCCCTTAGAACTCGAGCCCATGACCCGGTTAAAAACCGCTAATGCGGATGCTCTAAGGTCAAAAGTACCTAAAAACCATTACACATAAAAAGAAGAAGCCATCCACGTATATATATATATATATATACTGAGTGTTTTTTTCTATATCGTCAAAGTATTATAGGATTATAACTCAACATACAACCCCTAAATACTAAACATACCCAATCCCAACCCATATATACTAAACCTGGAATACTAATTCATAAATTCAAACTCAAATATAAGCTATAATATATATTCCAAATGAAAGAAAGAGAAGCTATCCACATATATATATTGATTGACCAGATAAATATGCATCAAGTGTTCTATGCCATACCAAACTAATATAAGATTATAATCTCACTCACCATAATAAATACGAAACATTATCCAAACCAAAAAGACACTTAACTACCACAAACATATTCATTTTACATACCCTTCCCTCTAAACTCTAAACCCTAAACCCTAATTGTTGAAAACTGAAATATAAATCTTAAACCCAAATATAAACTTTAAATCGAATTATCACACTCTGAAAATAGTACATAATATTATGTAATATTAAAATATACTATATAAATATGAATTATAGAATAAACTTTGACTTATAAACTAAAAATTGGTAAATAATAAAATTGCTGAACAGTCGAAGGTGATAGTAGTACCAATCGTACATATGTCGGTGATCGAGTCAGAGTAACAAAAAACATATATGTTTGTCAATATCAGTGAAAAGTAGAGATGTAAGTATTATTCCATTTTTTGTGAATGGTACATAATTACAAGAACTATACCATGCTATTTAGTTTGGTACTTGCGAATGATACATAAATACAAGCAGCGTATTATACTATAACTTTCTTCCACCGCATATAGTATAGTCGACGACGAGTTCATCTTCTTCACACCTTTCTCTTTTTCAGCCATGGCGATACATGCATTCACTGGCCCAGAGTAATTATTCTTCACCGTACCATAGCAATGCAGAATACCATAAAAATTAAAAATAAATAACAAAGAAAAAATTCAAGATCCACGGTATTAAAGAAACTCAAAAAAGAAATGACGACATAACCTCGTCGTTCTCTACGGTGCTATCTTCTCCTGTAAACTTAATTCTGCAAGCCCATAATCCATGCTCTTTCCCTTTGAAAGTAAGTGGTTTATGTTTGTATGTATGTAGAAGAAACAGTTAAAGAAATATGCACCCACGGAAACCACAATTTATTAAATCATTTATTAATATTTATTGTAATAAATAATTCTCAACAGGTTACATAGGTTAAATTGATGGGTAATATAGCACTATTACATAAAATACATATATTGTAAATGAAAATCAGGGCTTTTAGCTATCAAATGAATTATAATTTGTTTGATAGCTATAATATGAAATTGTCCTTTATTTATTTCTTTTCTTGTTTCAAAATTTCGTAAATGGTTGTTTCATGTTTTTCTTAACACCAAATGATTTAAATCTTCTCTTTCTCCTTTAACCGCTCAAATCCCACTATTTGACGATTTGACCTCGTCTGAAACTTTTTATATCATTTTAAATCCAGTATACAAAATCTCTAAAACTCTATACTCCAAACATTTAGTTGATGGTTTGTCGGTAATTCAATTGCCTATATCGATCCTCTTCCAAGCCTCAGAAACTTAGAAAGATCACATTCCGACAAAGTTCCACGACACACTATCTCATCCATCAAAAACCTTCTCAGACTTTAACCTAAAACCTAGTTTAGGGTATTTGGAAAACATCATTATTTAAACCATCTTTAACACTATTTTCTTGATTTTTGTACATATGGTTGATATTCGTGAATGGATATGGCATGTCAAATATTGCTAGGTAGAAAATTGCACATTCTCTGTTTTCTTGTTTTGAATTACCTGGAGGTTCGGACCGAAACCTTAATCTCCCTAGACCCGTAATTACATATAATATTAGTTTTTGTCTTAGCGGTCATTCGAACTGGGGACTTCAGACACAATGGTCAGGATCCTTTCCAATTGAACTAATGACCGCTGGCGCATTCTCAGTTTTACCTTAGACCCGATGTTAGCTTTGAGATATGGATCTTATATCAGCTCTAACGTGGACGGTTTTAAAGAATGTATACCTCAGTCTACTCTTTCGATGAAATCAATGTCATAGCAAGTGTCATTCCTTATAACTCTGGAAACAAAAAAGTAAAGATGTAAATAACACTTGCAAACCCTCCCCCTTCAGCTATCATTTTCTATGATTCATAAGGTTATTCGGTCAGAAAGTAAAATGGTTTATCCAAAGTTTCCTCCTCATTTTGCGACTGCAAAAAGTTTGGTCACTTATTAAAATATTGCTATTATCCTCTCATAAAAAAGATCATGAGACCGTTGGAACTTTTCTTCGACTGCTCTTTTTCCATAGTGTATGATTTTTTTATATAAATAACTTATTTATTACCTTTTTGGTTATGAACTACATTAGATGGACTAAAGATCCGACCACAGACTCAATTTTGCTTCTATTGGTTAAACTCATTTTCCGAGCTTGCATCTACGCCATCTAGAAAAAACGTAACGGGCGCCTTCCCAATACGATATGTAGACTTGTCTCAGCTCCGATATTAGACATGAAAACTATATTAAAAGTTAAACTGGGCTCTCTATTCCAAGTTCAAAGGATTCTTCCATCTACTAACCTTTCTCTCTGCGTGGCTTGAGTTGTTTCCTTGGCAACCCTATTTCTTGATTCTATTTTGGAAATGCAGATCATGTCGATGTGGTTGATGTATGAGCCATAATCTTGAGAAATCCTTTGTAGTTGTATAAAAAATATACAAACAAAACATATCTACATTTTGGATGGGCATATGTAGTTGGGAAGTAGAAAAAGGCTCAAATAAAACATTTGAGTCGTGGTTTATTGACCAAACGGTGGGAAGTGAAACTGAGGAAATGATAATCGTTGTTTATTAATTAGACATTTAATAGGCTAAGGTCGGCGAACCACCTATCCAACCAAACCATATTTTATGGGTTTGGCTTGAATGAGAAGTAGAATAAAAGGTAAATTTTAAATCCTTTCTAAATAAAAATTGAGGAAAAGCCTCCAGCCCAGAAAGAAAGAGCCATTTGTTAATCATCTCCGGTGAAAAAAGGATGTACGTGAGGGCGCTTCCGACGACAGATGTGAATCGGAACACGGAGTGGTTCACGTATCCTGGCGTATGGACCACTTATATTCTAATCCTCTTCTTCTCATGGCTCCTCGTTCTCTCCGTCTTCCACTGCTCCCCTGGCATCGCCTGGACCATCGTCCACCTCGCCCATTTCACCGTACACTCCTCCAGATCTCTCTCTCTCTCTCTCTTGTTAGATTCAATCAAAATCGTGTTTAATTTCTTTTTTGTTTTGAATTAAATTAAAAAAAGGTGACGTATCATTCGTTCCACTGGAAGAAGGGAACACCGTTTGGAGATGATCAAGGGATCTACAACAGGTTGACTTGGTGGGAACAGATTGACAACGGCAAGCAGCTCACTCGCAACCGCAAGTTCCTCACCGTTGTTCCCATCGTCTTGTAAGCTCCCTTCTCCCCTCCCCTTCATTAGCTTTAAGAAATTGGTAATGAATAGCTCTTTTGTCTTTTTTTTTATTTGCACTATTATTCTTCACCTAGATTAGATCCAATCCAATGGAGAAGACTAGAGATGCTCTGTCTCTTTGGTTGTTATTATTATAGATAGTTAAGCAATCTTGATCCTTGTATGCCCACCTTGTGCTCTGTCTCCTCCTATCAATTGTTGGAAAAAAGAGATGCTTTCTTACTTCTTCTTATTGCAGAGATGCTTTCACAGAGCCTAATTATTGCATGTTAATTTTACACAAGATTGCATTTGACATGAAATTTTTTTCCCAATAATATACATAGTCAAAGACATTATTTTGATTTTCTGATTTTTTTTTTGGCTTAAACTTTGGATTTTCTGATTCTTGACTTGAGGTCCAAACATGTTTGCTTACCTGTGTTACAAATCTTTCCACTGGTTCTCTATTATTGGCATCCTAGGGTTTCTCTTTTATTTTTAGAGATTGTCTGAAAGAAATGTGATGCATGCAGGTACTTGATAGCTTCTCACACAACAGACTATCAACATCCGATGCTGTTCCTCAACACCTTGGCCGTATTTGTAATGGTCGTTGCTAAATTCCCGCACATGCACAAGGTCCGCATATTTGGAATCAATGGAGACCAATGATGCCTTGATAAGACAAAGCCAAAAAAGCTGTTGTGCTTAATGCGAGACAAGTAGATTTTGGAAGCTGGAATCCAGTTACAAACAAAAAAATGCCATTGTCACTCACATTTGATTGCTTCCCAACCGCATGTGTTACTCTCATCCCATGGCATATATACTGTTTCTTTGGGGCTGCTTCTGGTCAAATTTCTTTAATTTTTTTTTTGTTGGTCTGTCAGTTTCTTATTTGGTTTAGCGAGGAAATCTAGGATTTGAATGATTAGTTTGGGGAAGACAGTATCTTTGGAATGCATGCAACTCTTTTTCCGATTTTTATAGAAGATTATTCACTATCAATATTGGAACAGAAAGACTGCTTTATAATAGTTTTTTATTTTTTATTTTATAACACTTCACTTTATTCACTTGAATGTGAGTTTACAAAGTCTTGATGCAAATCATGAGTACTAAACATGGGAATATAGTAATGAAATTGATACAAAGATTTTGTTGAAATCTTTGCTTAGCCAGTCTGTCTGCGACTCGAATTCCATCCCGGTTGATCCACACAAACTTGATATGATCAAACTTCTGTTGCCACTCTTCCAATTGTACACATTAAAATGAAGTAATTGATCATTTAAGATATCAATAGCCTTCTTACTATCACTCTCAATAATTACTTTCTTAAAACATTTGCACCATGCATGTTGCATTGCCATTGTAATTGCTTGTAACTCGATTTCCAAAGCACTCTGTGCTATCGTACCAATTGCCTGTTCTTCTCCATGATAGTAACCTGAAGAATCACGGAAAAACCCATCCAGCTTTACTTACTAATGTCTGAGCCTGATATGTTCCATCCACATTAAATTTTAACCATCCCTCTGGTGGTCTGGTCCAAGGTTTATGTTGTTGTGCTCGTTGCGTTGTGGTGGTATAAGTCTGACCATATTTGTCGCCCATTCTGTTGCATCAAATTCCGCTTGTTAAATTACTGTCCTCCAAAAAATATGCTTGCGTTGAAAGAGAAGGAGATTGTGACTTTTCCTGATTCTACAAAGGATCGAAATAGGTAGATCTTGTAGATGTGTTAAATTTTCACTTGAGTTACATCTTAAACATTCTGCAATCTTCTCCTCAAAAGCAGTAATCGAGCTGTGAATAATATTATTTGAGACTCCTGAAGCTCGCCAGACTGATTTGGCATATATGCATAAAAATCAGGAAACCAAGTTTGATTGCAATAGAAATCGAATAGGGCTATAATAAAATGGGGATAATTCTTATTTTCTAATAATTTTGATACCACTTTTCAATTTTACCTTTAAAATAATATTCTAAAGGTTTGGTATGTTGTCCATTACTTGTATATAACTTTGATCATAGGGGTCAATTTCTAGTCGCATAACTTCATAATAATTATGTAATGTTTCTGCATAATTTCCTTCAGATTGAACCAACATCCGTTACGATCAAAAACCAAAGACTTTTTATTATAATTTAATTTAATGTTTTTTTTTATTTCCTGAAAACTATCCATAAAAATAATTAGATAAAATGGATTCGACCTTGTCACTTGCTAATAAGAGCACAAAATCAAGATAAATCCCAATACCAATTATTTTAATAAATTTGTTTATTATTATAAAACATAGTAATTTTTAGCATCGAGTGAAATGATTAGAGGAAAGATGCTAAATACGACAGTTTTTAACGACATAAGTGACTCAGAATGAGCGAATTTTATCTGTTAGATTAAAAATAAGAAATCTGACTGTTAGATTTAAAGTTTTTTTTCCTATAAAAAACTGATGACATCATCAATCACCAAATACAGATTTGCTATCTGTTCGTCTATAAAAATTACGATTTTAGTTAGGCATGTAGTTTTTGTACTATTTGTCTAATTGTGACCTCCAAACCAACTTAATCAAATGTCATTGTACAGTTTGTTGGTTCAAACTTCAGAGTGATATATCTCCCTCTTTTGAAGCAACACAGAGAAGGAATGAAGAGCCTAATTACAAATACGGCCAATGGGTGATAATTAAAATACAATTCTCCAAATACCAGTTATTAAGTTATAAATGATCGACTGATCATTCATAATGTACGTGGCAATATATAAGTACTCATGTGCGTGAGCCTATTTCACAAGGAAATCCGTACGGACAGTAAGGTTCCGGAATAAGACATAGTGAAAACACATCAAACTAATGCCCATTGGGGGTTTTTAAAGGGTTCATGGGCTCGGGTTCATAGGGCCGGGCAGGGAAAAAAAAATCGAAAATGGGCTAATTTCGGTGACCCGAGTCTTACGCATGATCCGTTCTTAGCCGGGTTCAAGACACGTGTTGGTTCCCCATTGGCCCCGCGTTTTCGAGTTTACGCGAAGCATTGACCGAGACCTTTCATTTTTCATTTCTTCTTCGATACCTAGGGTTTGGTTCTCTGAAAGGCGATTGCGAGGCGATTCTGGTGCGACGGCGATTTCCGAAGCTTTTGACCATCAAATCGACGACGAACGGTCCCCTCCACGAGCTCAGGTCAGTATCGAGTAGATTCTCCACAATTTCGAAGCGTTTTGGGTCTCGGGGAATCTCAATCGATTTAGGGTTTTCATATTAGGGTTCAAAATCGAGTTGGGGCTTTCGATTAAGCGTAATGCGGGGTTGTATTGGGGGAGTTATGGTTGGTTTATCGGGGATTATAAATTGATTTGGGGATTTAGGGTTAGGGTTCGAAATTGATTTGGGGGTTTTACAGGTTACGGTTCTTAATCGATAGTGTGGGTTTCGTTTTATGGTTTTAAATCGTGTAGACGGGTTTATTGTTTCGTTTTCATCATATTGAGCTAATGAGTTTTGTGAATGATTTGTTTATGCTAGAGATGGATCCCGCAGCAGAGAGAAGAGACATGAAGAGGAACATTGAGTACAACAACAGCTTGATGTATGTTGCTGATTCAGAGTACGGGATACCAACAAGGTGTTACTGTGGTGGGAGAATGATTGACGAGGTTCAGGCGAAGGAGGAGAAAGACACTCTTCCTGGGAAGCGGTTCTTCACATACATAAACTACGAGGTAAACAACTCCTTCTATCTTTGTTTATATTTTTTTGTGTTCTTTTCTTTATTGATTTTGATGAGTTTTCTTTTTTTTATGGGTTAACCAAGCCTGATGGCCTCCATTATCGTCAGCCTTGGGTTCATGGTGTCCAGGAGGAGATCGAGAAGCTGACTAACCGCCTGGAGAAAGCTGAGAAGGTGATCAAGGAGGTGCCCATCCTCAATCAACAGATTGAGTCACTAGAGGTTAGTGATGTTGTTTTGATGTTGTTTCATTAGTTTAGTTAAAGAAAACGTTTTGATGCTGTTTTGATGTTGTTGTTTACATGTACAGGAACATGTTAAAAGCCTCTCGGGCGAGGTGGATGCTCTCAGAGTGAAGGTCGCTGACCTGGAGATGGTCTGCTTCGATTGAAAAGCAAAGGTAAATGTTTCTGTTTCTGTTTATCTGGTTCGAATCATGTTTGTGTTTTTTTTTTTATATGTTAACCGTATATAAACTGAACTACAAGTAGTTCAGTTTATAAATTAACTAAAACTACAACTTTAAAATACAACTAAAACTTTAAACTACAAGTACAAGTAGAACTAGTTCTCTTAAAAACGATAATAAATTGTATCTGTTTTGTGGTTGGTTGCTGTGATTTGATTGTTAGAGTTTAATGCATTTGCGAAAGAGAGTTGTTGTCTAATGAATGTTTGGTTGTTAGAGTTTAATGTACTAGCCAAAACTAGTTTAAAAAGATAGCAAATCCACATCTAAAACACACACACATATCAAACCAAAAACCGAAACCAAAATGGAATATGTACCCCAAACCTCCCAAACCTCTCTTCAGAGAAGAAAGTGGTCAACCAAAGAAGACGTTGTGCTCATCAGCGCTTGGTTGAACACCAGCAAGGATGCCATCATGAGTACTGACCAGAAGGCCGGAGCGTTTTGGAAGCGAATTGTTGACTACGTCAACGCAAGCCCTCAGCTCAGTGGCCAGGTTCCTAGAGAGTGGAGTCAGTGTAAGCAGAGGTGGGGAAGAATCAACGAGCAGGGGTGCAAGTTTGTGGGCTGCTATGAAGCGGCTGTGAGGGAGCAAGCTAGTGGCCAAAACGAGAATGATGTCATGAAGGCTGCCCATGACATCTTCTTGAATGATCTTGGCATCAAGTTCACGCTTGAACATTGTTGGAGGGAACTTCGGTTCGATCAGAAATGGAAATCACTCGCTGTGCCCAAAGAAGGTCCCAAGGAGAAAAGGAAGGAAGCTGCTGAGGTGGTGGCTGAGGAGGAAGGTGCGGATGTTCGGCCTCCTGGTGTCAAGGCTTGCAAAGCAGCCAAACGCAAGAGGCAGGGTTATGATGAGATACATAGCATGCTTGCTGTGAAAAAGGAGATACAGCAACAGAAACTCCTAGAGCGTCTCCTTGCCAAAGGGCCTACCCATCTAACTGCAAGCGAAATCACCCTCATGGGCAAACTCATTTCTCAAATGATTTGAGATGGGTTTGTACTTCTATCGATTGTTTGATTGCTGTTGTGGTAATATGATAGCTTAAGTTTTTCATTTGTACTTCATGTTCGTTTGCTTGATCTTGTGGTTCATGTTGATAGGTTGATAGATATACATTGTACTTCTTTTGTTTGGTTGCTTTGTGTATTTTATTATGTTTGGTTGCTTTGTACTTCTTTTGTTTGGGTTCTTTGTACTAAATCATTGTTTATTTTGTCTTGCAGGTCACGGGCTGTAGTGCAACTTGTATGGCAGGAAGGAAGGAAGGAAGGAAGGTGTTGAACTTGTAGCTTTATGTTTTTAGTGTATCACGGGAAGTGTAGTATTTTGTTTCTTTCTACACTTGTTTTCAATTCACGGGTGTACCCACTTTGTACTTGTTTGGTTGCTCATGTGTTTCACGGGTAGCAACCAATTTTCTACTACTTGTATCGGCCATGTACTCTCTGTTCTCTATATATAAAGCAGGTCTTTGTTTATGAAATTTGTCCTCTCTTCTCGATATCTCTCTTTGCTCTACTCAGTCTTTACTCTTCTCAATTGTCCACTCTTTGCTCTGCTCTTCTTTACTCTTCTCAGTCTTTACTCTTCTCTCTATCTCAACCACATACACTACAACAATCAAGGCAAGTATCAAAACAAGTTAACGTGACTCTTCTTTACTCTTCTCTCTATCTCAACCACATACACTACAACAATCAAGGCAAGTATCAAAACAAGTTAACGTTCGTCTTCTTTACTCTTCTCTCTATCTCAACCAATTTTTTTTATAACTCTTCTCTATACCACAAGTATTAAAGTAGTGAAACATATAATTTTTTTTTATATAAAAACATATGTTTGTTATTAAAGTAGTGAAACATATAATTTTTATTTTTAAAAAAAATAATGTTTCTTATTAAACAAGTGAAGCCTTATTTTTTTATTTTAAAACAGTTATGTTTCTTATTAAACAAGTGAAGTCTTATTTTTTTATATAAAAATTATTAAAGTAGTGAAACATTTTATTTTTTTATATAAAAAATATGTTTTTTTAAAAAAAAAATTGTTTGTTATTAAAGTAGTGAAACATATAATTTTTTTTTAAAAAAATAATGTTTCTTATTAAACAAGTGAAGCCTTATTTTTTTTTAAAAAAAGATATGTTTCTTATTAAAGTAGAATTGTCCATTTCTTTTTAAAAAATTATATTTCATTTTGGTTTAGTAGGAAGGAAGAAGTGTTCAAGTGATGTCTTTCTCATCAGATGATGCAGCAGATAAATTAATTGAAGATACGTTAGACCAACATGTTGATAATTTTATCGACCAACAAGTTGATAATTTCATCGACCAACAAATTAACAAGCCGAAGAGACGAGCTTATATCGAAAGACATAGGGAGCAAGGCCACCAAGACCTTTGGAACGACTATTTCAGTGAAAATCCTACATACCCACCAGAAATGTTTAGGCGGCGTTTTCGAATGACCAAGCCATTGTTCCTTTCCATTGTCGATCGCCTGAGTAATGAAGCTCCATACTTTCGTCAAAGACCAAATGCTCACGGAAGGTACGGGCTATCTGCACTTCAAAAGTGTACTGCGGCTATACGTATGCTAGCATATGGTCAATCGGGAGATACGTATGACGAATATCTCCGACTTGGTGAGAGTACCGCACTTTTATGTTTGGAGAAGTTCAACGAAGCGATAATACAATTGTTTGGTGATGAGTATCTACGAAAACCTACACCAGCTGATCTTCAACGATTACTCGATATCGGAGAGGTACGCGGATTTCCGGGAATGATAGGCAGCATCGACTGTATGCATTGGGAGTGGAAAAACTGCCCAAGGTCTTGGAGAGGGCAGTACACACGAGGTCACGGAAAGCCGACCATTGTCTTAGAGGCTGTGGCATCACAGGATCTTTGGATATGGCACGCATTTTTCGGTTTACCAGGTACCCTCAACGATATTAATGTTCTCGATCGGTCACAAGTTTTTTCTGACATTATACAAGGTCGAGCTCCTAAAGTTAATTTCACGGTCAACGGCCACAATTATCGTATGGCGTACTACCTTACAGACGGAATCTATCCAAAATGGTCAACATTTATCCAATCCATCCCACTACCTCAAGGTCTTAAAGCTGAGCTTTTTGCTGAAAAACAAGAATCCGCCAGAAAAGATGTCGAACGTGCTTTCGGAGTTTTGCAATCGAGGTTTGCAATAGTAAAAAATCCTGCTCTACTATGGGACAAGGAGAAGATTGGAAAGATTATGAGAACTTGTGTCATACTACACAATATGATAGTGGAGAACGAACGAAACACATATATTCTGTCCGATACATCTGAGTTCGAGTCAGGAGAGTCAAGCAGGAGTTCACAGGTGGAAATCTCGCAACCTACGGACTCCCCTTCCAACTTCGTTAATAGGCATGGCATTCAAGCTCAAATTCGGGATCAACAGAAACATGATCGTTTGAAAGCCGATTTAGTTGAAAATATATGGTAAAAATATGGTAATCTAGATGAATAATCTTTGTATGTTTTTGAATTTCTATTGTATTAAATAAAAACTTTTTAAAAAAATAAAAAAAAAATTAAAAAAATTAAAAACAAAAATAATATTATTTTATTCTTATGAACCCCATTTTCGGGTTCACTACCCACCAAAAAACAATAAAAAATCTCTATGAACCCCCCCTTGGGGTTCACTAACGGGGATGCTCTAAGGGTACAAACATAACTACATAAGTTAACTCTGATATGAGTGCCGGCCAGTCTGTAAATTTCTCGATCAATCTTGACTAGGTCCACGCAATCAAACGTCTATATAAACAAGGGGGAAAAACGAAACTATATCAGCCACTAAAAGTGTTAGCACTCAGCTTTTAGAATTCTGGTATTAATATGATCTGAACTTTTGTAATTTTGATGATCTATTCTATTGATATATGTATAATCCAACTATTTTAATAAAATAGATTAAAGTCTCTTACTAATAATTTAAGAAAAATATTTTACACAAATATAATTACAAAAAAACAAAAATAATTAAAAAATACGAATATAAAATTAAAATTTTTAAATAAAATATAAAACAAAAAATATATCTATCCTCTATAGGGCGGATCAGACTCCAGCATATGTTACAAAACCAGGAGAATAACGTTACTAAAGTACTAAGAGCACAATTAACGCTGTCTTTAAAGACATCTCTTAACATTAAACCAAATAAAAAATTAAAAAAAAGGAAGGAAAGCGTAGGCACGCCTCTTGCGTAATGACCGCGAAGGCTTGTCTCTTAGTGCCACGCGTCGAAATATCAATGGCCAGTTGATCGGTTACGCGTAAAACGCGATCAACTCTGTTTCTCATTCTCTCTCTCTCTTTCTCGAAAGGTCTCTCTCGACGAAAGGCGATTTGCCGTCTCCTTGATCTTGTCGTCTCCGTCGGTGTACCTTATCGGCGACGCCTCTTTCTATGTCTCGCTCTCTCTCGGTGGTTCTCTGTCTCGGTAGTTCTCGCTCTCTCTATCTCTCTCTCTCGGTGGTTCTCGGCTTCTCTCTCTCTCGGTGGGTGTCCTCGAGGCGACGAAGCTCTCCTTCGGTGGCTCAGATCGGAGACGTCTCCTTCGGTGTCTCTTATCGGCGACGGAGCTCTCCTTCTGAGGCTCTAATCGGTGACGTCTTAATTGAAAGGTAAGTGGTGGTTTGTTTTTTTCTTGATTATGCATGTCTTAATCATGCATATTCTTGGTCTGATCAGTGGTTTTCTATGTAGTTTGTAGGTACTCTTCGAACCGGTATCTCGGTGGGACTTCTCGTTGAAGCTTTCTCTCGGTGGCTCACCTCAAATCGAAAGGTAAACCAGAACTTCTCTTGTTTCATTCTCTGTTTAAAAATAAAACAGTTTTGATGTTGATATGTTCGATTGATTTGGTTTGTTAATCAAGATGTTAATTAATAAAATGGATAGATCAAATATGATATGTTTGTAAGTTTGTTTCAATTAAGACTGATGGATCAATGTTTATCTGCTTTGTTTCTAACCTTGTTTTGTTTCTGTTCTTTGAGGAGTACGAAGAGGAGTACATTTGGTGGTTGGCCGAGAAGCAAGAGGAGTACATTTGGTGGAGCAAAACAGGTAAAAGTCTTCTTCTTTTAATGTTAAGAACTATAAATTAAGAATCTTGCATTGGAGCTGGAAAATTAAGTGTCTCTTAACTACAATCTCTTAATCATCATTAATTACTAAAAAATTGTTAAGAGTCACATTTTAACTCTTAGGGTTAATCATGCTCTAACCAAAAATGGTTTATAATAAACTAAGCTAACTACAGTATACATCGTATGCTGCTCATGACTTGCACAATATCCTATAATATAATGTCTTCATCTACCACTAGGTCATATTATTAAACAATAAAACGAAGACTAATTCAAAACGACAAGGAAAAACGCAAAATGAGAGAAAAAATCAAAAATTAAGAAATAAAGATGTCAAATTCAAAGGGAGAAAAAGTAAGGAGGATTAAGAAAAGGGTAAGTTGCACAAGTTCAGCCGATGTAAGTTGACTTGGTGATTTATTAGTTGCGGACGACTATTTCCAAATAAATCAATTTATAAAGAAAAGAGAGAGAGAAGAAAAAGACAAAAAGGAAAAGGATATTTGTTCTTTCCTTGCCCTGTTTCTTAGCTCTGACAATTCCGAAGATCTGGTGGCTCTCTAAATTTCCTTCCTTTTAAATAAAAAGGAAACTTTTTTTTTGTTTTTCAGTTTATGTAGGGAGGGAGGAGATGTGAAGAGTCAAAGTGAAAATTGAATCGATGCAACGCTTCATAGTTATAACAAAACCCATTCCTTTCCATTAATAGAAAGTTTTTTTACATTTGATTCAAGAAAAGGGGTTTTAATTTGGTCGACGACATGTAAGTTTCTTATTTTCGATCTTTTATGTAGTTTCAGAGGACCGTTTCTAGATTTGATGAATTTTGACTTTTCTTTTTTTTTTTTTGGGGACAGAAGAAGAAGAAGAAGGTGATGATGGGAAGCGAGGAGGAAGAAGATGATTGGTTCTCGGATGCTCGTGAAGAGGTATCGGATTACAACTCCCAAGTCGAAGTCGAAGTCGAAGATGAATTTGTACAAGCGAGTGGCGATTTAGAACTGTGGACAATGAACCCCGACAGTGTTTCTAACCGTCGTAACAAGTTTTTCGAATCAATGGGTTTCAGTTTCAAAAAGAGAGGAGGACACGTTCACGTCGGAGAAGACGATGATGTGATCATTCCTCTCTCCCAACCATTGAACTCTGTCTCTGAAACTGATCACGACGACGAGGAGAAGGAGAAGAAGGAGTTGTTGAGGAATGAATCTATCTCCACCTCCTCCTCTCAGTCTGATACACCATCTGTTTCATCCTTGTCAACTTCTTCTTCTTCTCGTTCCATAGGAGGAGGAGGACCGTTTTTGGATCGAGCCAAGAAAATTGATGATCGTATTTTCTTGACCAGAGATTGTTCCACTAATAGCGATAGCAGCAGCAGCATTGCTTTGAGCGAGTCTGGTGGTTCCAGTAGTAGCAGATCGGCAGAGGATTATTCGCCTAACAAGGGAGGAGGAGCTAAAGGATGGTTAAAGAAGTTAGGTGTTCTAACTCACGTTCTTGACAAAAACGAAGAAGAGTCCGTTGGATCATCATCGACAAGGAGGAGACAACTAACAAGAGTCCAGTCTTTCAAGAAGCAGTTCAAGGAGCTCTCCTCTCTATGCATCGGACAAGAGTTCTCAGCGCATGAGGGATCCATTCTCGTCATGAAGTTTTCTCACGATGGCAACTACTTGGCCACTGCTGGTGAAGACTGTGTTGTCCGAGTTTGGACCATCACCCAAGAAGAGAGGAGAGACTATCTGTTTGAAGTGGTGGCTGACTCTGACTCCACCTCTAATAACTCTGTTGTTTACTTTGGGATGAATGACAAGTCACAACAGATTGAGCCGTTAAACATTGAGAACGAGAAAGTCGAAAAGATCAGTAGGAGTTTATTGTTGAGGAAGAAGTCAGAATCGACCTGCGCTGTGCTGCCTCCAAAGGTCTTTACTATATCTGAAACCCCTCTGCATGAGTTCCAAGGACATGCTGGTGAAATCTTGGATCTTTCCTGGTCGGACAAAGGGGTAAGAAGAAAAAAACTAATTCACTTTTTGATAAGAAATGTTAGGTAAAAGATGGGACTAACTAAACTAACAAGTTGTGAATGTGGCTGTGCAGTTTCTACTATCGTCATCAGTGGACGAGACTGTTCGTTTATGGCGAGTTGGCTCTTCTTCTGATGAATGCCTCAGAGTTTTCTCTCATAAGAGTTTTGGTTAGTTTTCTTTCCTTATCATCTGTTTGTCTTCTTGCTTTTTGGTTATGTTTGTGTCTTTTAACTCTCTTTCTTTCTTCTTACAGTGACTTGTGTGGCATTTAATCCTGTGGATGACAATTACTTTATAAGCGGATCTACTGATGGGAAAGTCCGTATATGGGATGTATCACGTTTCAGGGTTGTTGACTATACAGATATAAAAGAGATTGTTACAGCTTTGTGCTATCGTCCTGATGCTAAAGGTGTAGTTGTAGGTTCCATGACTGGAGATTGTCTCTTTTACCATACTATTGGTATGTTGTTTTCTTACCCAATGATCGATCACTTATGTTTCTTTTTTAATTATTTATTTCTGCATCAACTTTTTCTGAATCTCTCTCTCTCTTCTCAGATAACCAGCTGGAACTGGATAAAGAGATCAGTTTACATGGGGGGAAGAAGAAAAAGAAGAATAAGGTTCCTAGCAAAAGAATCACTGGTTTTCAGTTCTTTCCTGGTGATTCAGACAAACTAATGGTCACTTCTGCTGATTCTCAAATCAAAATAATCTGTGGAGTTGATACAATCTGCAAGCTTAAGAAAGGTTTTTAATCATATTTTAGTTTCTCTTCCGAGGTGAATGAATGCTTTTGTTTGATAACTGTATTTTTTTGTTGTTTTCTTGCAGCTTCAAGTCTTAGGACAACACTGAGCCCAACCTCTGCTTTGTTCACATCGGATGGGAAGCACATTGTGTCAACAATAGAGGACTCAGGCATTCATGTTTGGGACTACTCTCAGCCCAACAAGAAAGCTGTTTCTCCTCGGAAACCAAAAACTATCAGGTCTTATGAGGGATTTCTCTCAGACAACGTCTCTGTTGCCATACCCTGGCTAGGCCAGGGGAAAGAGGAGGACAGTGTCTGCAGTTTCATTGCTGATTTGGACAAAAAGTTTGCTCATTTGCCGTTGCCAGTGAGGGACTGTTTCTCTCAACTGAAAGGAGCTACAACTTGGCCCGAAGAGAAGCTAGGAGTAGTAGCAGGTTCCGCTGCAGCAGCCATCTCAGCTACGGCCAGCAGCAGATCCAAACTGAGGCTACTGAGGAGCGTGTGCCAGAATGTCAACAACACTTGTACGCCTCACCTGTGGGGGCTAGTGATTGTGACAGCAACTTGGGATGGTAGGATCAGAGTGTTCCATAACTACGGTTTACCAATTCGGGTCTGAAGCAGAGTGTTGTGTACATTTGCAAGTGTTAGTGTAGATTTATTTGGTTTGATTTGATAGGAGCTCACTTAAGCCTTAAAAGATCATGAGCTAAAGTGGGTCTCTTTCCATTGGTTCTATATATATAGAGGTGTGAGTGACACAGATTATTATTATTGTTGTATGTGTGTTAAAACTGGGAATTAATATAATTTGCCTAGTCTATTTTCAAAAATTTCGTATGTCCTATATATATATAGAGGTGTGAGAGACACATTAATTTTAATTTTACTGTAAAATTTAAATTAATGTGGTATAATTAATTTTATTAATAAAATTTTAATACAATGTATTATGTAACTAAAATTTAGATGAAAATTTACCTTTTTATTATAATACTTTTAAACCTTCATCAGTATATAGTTGGGCAATTGTCTAAAATAGCACCTTTGAAGTTTTTATCCCCAAAATGACACCAAAGAGGAAAAGTCACAAAAATAGCATTCATTAAAGGGTTAAAATATCCATAATACCCTTGTTTTAAAATTAATTAAACAAACATAAAAAAAGAAAAAAAAAATCAGAAATGCATCTCTCTCTCACGCGACGTCGATCTCGATCTCTTCGACGGGAAGCGACGGCGGCGACGCTCTCCGATTTCGATCGCCGGAGGTAATCCAGCGGTGGTGCAGGAGGAGAGTCTTCATCGGGAACTGCTTCCGTCAGCCCCGCGAAGGTGATAAGGAGGTTCCTGAAACTGAGATCTGTGGAGCTTAGGGGAAACCGCACTTCGCAGACTTTAATCTGATGCCGGAGGGATGGGGAGGGTACGTGTATCCGTGGATAGAGGCGATGTCGACGTCGTACACATGGCTGGAGGAGATAAGGCTGAAGAGGATGGTGACAAGTCTCGTGACCAGGTCTAGTGTTTCCCCTAAACCTTGCCTTGGCTTTCAATTGAAAATGGTGTGAGATTTGTTGCTGAAAATTCTGAGTTTTCTGTGGGATGGATGCAGCCAGGACCACGGGAGTTTTCAAATCAGTGCCTGATAAAGAGAAACAAGAGGACATCAACCTTCTACTTGTATCTCACCCTCACTCCATGTAAGCAAATTCCAAAAGCTTTTTTTTCTCTTATTTTGACTTGCTTTGATTATGTCAAATCTTGGGTGGAAAGATATGACTTCTGAAGTCAAAAAAAAAAGATATGACTTCTATCAAAAAATCTGTCTACGTTTGTTTTTTTCCAAGTGTGAAAACGATCGAGTTAGTGACTTTCTAGGCGTGTAATTTAAATTTGTCTAAGTTTCTCACGAGAATGATGCCTTTAGTGGTCAGTGAAAGAGACTCTCACCCACCCATAAGATGAGTTGACTATGTTGTTCACTTGGGTAATAACGAAGAAGCTTCTTGCTCTGCAATCTTAATAGTAGTAATATAGGAAATAATCAACTTCTGTATCGTCAAAGTTGAATGCATACTTTTATTAATTTTGTTTTTGTTCACCAGCATTCACTGATAAGAGGAAGTTTCTTCTGGCGGCAAGAAGGTTCAGGACCGGAGCTTACACTGAGTACATTATATCACTTGACTTTTCACTAGTGGATGGGGAAGTTTCTTCTGGCGGCAAAGCTCTCTACTTTTCACTCACATCCCTACTAATCTATGTGTGTGTGTGTGTGTGTGTTTATTCTCTAACAGATTGTGAACCTTCACCACATGTTGTCAAAGGCTGTGATTAGGTCCAATCCTAGTGTCTTATGGTGCTACAAGGACAAATTTGATATCAGCAGGTTCGCTTCTTGATGCCAAAGTCTCAAGCCTTAGCTCTGGAGAGTGAATTGAAAGTTTATAACTTTGTCATATTGTTAATATGTCATTCGTGTGATTTTCTGGATGGCTATCCTAAAGTTTTTTCAGTAATTCTATAAAGAAAGCATTTTCAGGATGGGTTTCCAGAAAAAAATGAGTGTTTTATTATATAAATTTATTTTCGAAAAATCTGTTTTTGAAGAGAATCAAAAAGCGTCTAAGGAATGTTAGACAATTCTTGTTCTGGATGGCTATCCTGAATTGGAACTTAATCTTCCAAAAAAAATATTTATATATAGTCAAAATCTATAAAAAAATTCACTAGCTATAAAAATCACCGAATAAAGTTCATTGTTTACAAAAATAGAGAACACATATCAAATAGAGAACATTAAAATAGGATAACTTGAAGTATTTTCAAAAATATTTAACTAAAGAGAAAATGTTAGGATAACAAGTAAAATATTTAGGAAGAGCTTCCTGAAAATGTAATGTTTAATAAAAAATAAAATGTTAAGATAGCAAATAAAATATTTAGGAAGGGCTTCCTGAAAATGTAATGTTTAATAAAAAAATAAAATGTTAGGATAGCAAATAAAGTATTTAGAAAGGGATTCCTGAAAATTAATATTTAATTAAAAAGAATAAATGTTAGGATAGCAAGTAAAAGTTTTAGTAAAGTTTTCCTGAAAATTTAATATTTAATTAAAAAGAAAAATGTTAGGATAGCAAGTAAATTGTTTAGGAAGGGATTCCTGAAAATGTAATGTTTAATAAAAAAATAAAATGTTAGGATAGCAAGTAAAATATTTAGGAAGGGATTCCTGAAAATGTAATGTTTAATAAAAAATAAAATGTTAGGATAGCAAATAAAATATTTAGGAAGAACTTCCTGAAAATTTAATATTTAACTAAAAATAAAATGTTAGGATAACAAGTAAAATATTTATAAAGTGCTTCTTGAAAATTTAATATTTAACTAAAATAAAATGTTAGGATAGCAAGTGAAATGATTCTTGAAAATTTAATATTTAATTAAAATAAAATGTTAAGATAGCAAGTAAAATATTTAGGAAGGACTTTAAAATAATAATATTTAATTAAAAATAAAATAGCAAGTAAAATATTTAGGAAGTGCTTCTTGAAAATTTAATATTTAATTAAAATAAAATGTTAAGATAGCAAGTAAAATATTTAGGAAAGTCTTCCTGAAAGTTTAAAAATTAAAAAAAAATATTAGGATAACAAGTAAAATACATATCACATATTTATGATAGCATATAAAATATTCAGGATGTGTTTCCAGAAAATTTTGAAAAGTAAGAGACTAGTCTCGATTACATATATGTTATATTTAGGAAAGCAAGTAACATATTTAGGAAGGGCTTCCAGAAAAATTAACATTTAGTTAAAAATGAAAAATGTTTGGATTCCAAAAGAAAACGAACGCATAACATATTGGATTCTGGATATAGTAAGAATAGTGATTTAGCCTCTAAACTACGATGAAATATTATTCAAAACCGAAACTTGAATTTATATATTTACAAAAATACATATCACATATTTATGATAGCATATAAAATATTTAGGATGTGTTTCCAGAAAATTTTGAAAAGTAAAAGACTAGTCTCGGTTACATATATGTTATATTTACGAAAGCAAGTAACATATTTAGGAAGGGCTTCCAGAAAAATTAACATTTAGTTAAAAATGAAAAATGTTTGGATTCCAAAGGAAAACGAACGCAGAACATATTGGATTCTGGATATAGTAAGAATAGTGATTTAGCCTCTAAACTACAATGAAATATTATTCAAAACCGAAACTTGAATGTATATATTTACAAAAATACATATCACATATTTATGATAGCATATAAAATATTCAGGATGGGTTTCCAGAAAATTTTGAAAAGTAAGAGACTAGTCTCGGTTACATATATGTTATATTTAGGAAAGCAAGTAACATATTTAGGAAGGGCTTCCAGAAAAATTAACATTTAGTTAAAAATGAAAAATGTTTGGATTCCAAAAGAAAACGAACGCAGAACATATTGGATTCTGGATATAGTAAGAATAGTGATTTAGCCTCTAAACTACGATGAAATATTATTCAAAACCGAAACTTGAATGTATATATTTACAAAAATACATATCACATATTTATGATAGCATATAAAATATTCAGGATGGGTTTCCAGAAAATTTTTAAAAGTAAGAGACTAGTCTCGGTTACATATATGTTATATTTAGGAAAGCAAGTAACATATTTAGGAAGGACTTCCAGAAAAATTAAC
This sequence comes from Raphanus sativus, assembly GCF_000801105.2. Lineage (NCBI taxonomy): Eukaryota > Viridiplantae > Streptophyta > Magnoliopsida > Brassicales > Brassicaceae > Raphanus > Raphanus sativus. The sequence goes on along the minus strand of NC_079517.1, from coordinate 19,038,478 downwards.
ATTTAGTTAAAAATGAAAAATGTTTGGATTCCAAAAGAAAACGAACGCAGAACATATTGGATTCTGGATATAGTAAGAATAGTGATTTAGCCTCTAAACTACGATGAAATATTATTCAAAACCGAAACTTGAATGTATATATTTACAAAAATACATATCACATATTTATGATAGCATATAAAATATTCAGGATGAGTTTCTAGAATTTTTTTAAAAGTAAGAGACTAGTCTCGGTTACATATATATCATATTTAGGAAAGCAAGTAACATATTTAGGAAGGGCTTCCAGAAAAATTAATTGGTTATGCATTGGAAGGTTTCAGTCAAAAGTTAATTGGAATCAGGAGATAAAAGAGTAAGAGGTTCAAAAGAACGTAATAACATCAAGTCTAGACAAGATCCAAATTGCATAAAAAAAAAGAAACACACAAAAATTGTATATAACTCAAATCTGAATTAATCAAAACCATATATCAGTTACAAGCAAAATATTTTGTAGATAAGTAAAAAACTGACGCATATCCAACCCACTCTCCTACTATTTTTCCTCAAGAAAATATGAAAATGAATCTTTCATATTGAAAGGAGAGATACACAATAGTCTCAATCCTTAGTTTGACGCATTTTCTTTCTAGATTCTGGCGTCGCGTCTGCTTTACCTCCATCTGTAATAGACGAATCCCGGATGTTCATATAATAAAAATGAACCGGTAAGGCTTTTGAGAGACTAAGGATTGGTCACAAAGTTACAGTAAATGAACCAGCTACTCTTACCTTTTTCTGTTTTTGTGATCTCATACCCTGTCTTCGTGATTTTCTGTTTTCCTTTATCTGCTTCTCCTACATTCAAGAGTTTTGGTAAGCACTCTCATCTGAAGAAGAAGTGAAACGCACTTGTTTGCATTTTCTCAATAAAACCCAAACCTGAGATGGAGTGTCTGGGTTATCCACTTGGGTTCTGAGCATTCCTTGTTTTTGTGATCTCTTATCCTTTCTTTGTGATCTTCTGTTCCCTTTTATCTGCTTCTCCTAACATTAAAGCCGGTAATTTTATTAGGACTCATCAGAAGAACTCGTTGGCATGCTCTCAAATAGTCAAATGCACAAAAAAAACCTGAGATGGCTTCTCTGGATCATCAACTTCATCATCATCATTGGTTCTAAGCTTTTATTCCTTCATTAGTTTTTCAGAACGAGCATGCTTCTGAAATGAGGCAAATCAAAATAAAAAAACCTTAAGAATAACTAGAAGACTGAAACAAAGCAAAAAGAAGAAACAATACTTACAGATTTTACTCTACTCTTTCTTCCAATTCGGCCACATAGATACAAAGAACACACAGGCGGATGAGCAGTGCTAGCTAGAAACCCAGTTAAGGCTCTAGGAGCTTTCCAAGCACAGGAGAGAACACTGCAATCACTTCTTACATTCCCGTCTCCTTTCGTTAGATTGCATATGTTCACACATTCCACAGACACAGCTTCACCACAACGGAGACGAGTAGCTAAGATTGAGATGAACACCTTTCCACAGACGCACGCCCGTGTAGATCTCCAGCACCAAACATCCCACCGAACACAAGTCTAGATACATGTCGGCGACCCCGTCACGACGACGACGACGGAGAGGAGACGACGACGACGACGACGGAGAGGAGACGACGAGGACGACGACGGAGATGAGATGACGACGACGGCAGAGAAGGAGACACGACAAAGATATTTCAAATCGGGAATCTCAATTTTTTTTTAATTTAATCAATCAAAAGAATTAAAGGAGAGGGCATAAGGGTAAATGACACACTTAATGAAACCTATTTTTGTGACTTTTGGCCCTGAATGCTATTTTGGGGACAAAAAGTTGGATTAGTGCTATTTGAGTCATTTTCTCTATATAGTTTCCCTTGTCTATTTTTAAAAATTTCAAATGTTCTACTATTTTATATTTATATAACAACATTTTTATTTTGAAGAGAAAGAGGGTCCAAAATATTATATATACATATAAATGCGAAAACATATATAGATATATTTACAATAAATATAGAATATATATACACCTAAGATTATGATTACGTAAACCAAATATATACTCTTAAAATAAATATATTTACTATTTAAATATATAATATTTTCCAAGTAATAGCTAAGATCACGTTTATAAAATCTACATGCAAAAATGTAGGGAAATAATGTTCTTTCTAATTCTTTAAATCTTATATTTTTAGTTGATTAAGTTAAGTATTAAATAAGACCTATTGAATTTCTAGTGAATTGGTCCTATAAAAAATAGGATTCTAAATTAATAGAGTAAATATTTTAATCGTGGTTTGAATTTGTCAATAACATATAAGATGTAACAAGTGATAATAATGTGAGACCACCTCCTCCTCTTCTTTTTCTTTCTCCAATCCATGAATGAGTCCATGCCATTGACTGTAAGATTTTTCGACTCCTCTAATGAAGAATGGTTCTTCATTGTGTGTGAGGACTCAGCTGATATAAAAATTCTTCAAAAGCTGAGTTTATAGTTTTCAAGCAGAACAACAACACACTTAAAAACCACACAAAAAAAACAATCCATTTAACAATAAGAATAATTGTTCTTTCATATGTGAATGCTTGTACATGTTTCTTATCTTTTTTTTTTCTATGAAAAATAAATATCATTGTACTACTAGCCAATGGAAGTGACGTTCCATTCTACTTTGAAAGCAGCTTGTTGATTTTAAATGATACATTGTTCTTCTTCTCCAATGCAAATTGTTAACCCTTTCTTCCGATTAAACATAAATTAAATCTTCACCAATCCTTGTTGTTTACATTTTCCTTTTGTGAGAATATAAACACCCATAAATTTTACTGAGACATGACCACTAAACAAAAAATTGATTTAATCTATTTAGTGCCAATGGTTTATTATAATATTGTTGAGTCACCATATACTAAATATTGGCGAAGAAAAATACTTATTGATAGAAATAAAATTTGCGATGTTTTTGAATTTTTCTCCTAGTAGTAATAGTTTGGAACTAACTTTAGTTTCGTGGTATTATATAATCATTTTCTCTTAGCATACCTATTCACAGATCAAAAATATTCAAACAAGTATGCCCAAAAGACTATGCAAACAATAATAACTAAAATGGAATTGATTAAGTTTGAATATTTTAAAATAAAACTAAACATAGTTTTTAAGAAAACGAAGTGTATATTTTGGACAAACTTTAATTTTAAAATTAACTATTTTCTTACTTGTCAATTCAAAAATACTCCTGGTAGTTATCTTTGTGAAACATTATGTACAGTCAATCCTAAATTCTATTGTTGATATCTTTGGCTTTTCAACTTCGATGTAAAGGAGTTCATGGTGAGAAAATTTGGAAAGACTCTCGGACATTGTCAGTACGTAAACATAAACACATATTTTCCAAAAAAAGTAAATTAACAATTTTTTTTTGGAATGCCAGCTTCAGTAAACATAAATTTTGATGAAACATCAATCTATCCATCATTAGCTACATGTATATAATTTTTCAATTTGCAAGTAATTATCACTAGGTGATTTTCCCGTACTCATGCACGGATATAAATATTTTTAAAATAAATATACTATAATAGTTGACTGCTATAAAGTTTAATTTTAACTTTAATTTATAATTTTTATGCATAATTTATATTAATAATATTACATTACTTTAATTAAACATATGATTTTATATATATTATATCTAGTCGATTTAGTTATCATTTAGGTATATTGGATTGCATTTATTTCTCTAAATTCAACTATAATATTTTATTCTAAACATATTAAAAGTTTGATTAATTTTTTATTTGCATTTAGGTTGGTTGTTGTCTTACTTAATTTTAATATAATATATTATTTTAGATATAAGGTTGATTAGTTTATGTTACTTAATTATTTGATGTAATCATCTACGAAATTAGATATATATCAAAATATTTATATTACTTTGAAAATATATATTTTGTATTGTTTAAATTATGTTTTAAAATAAATAATATTTCTTTTTCTAATATCAAAATTATCTTTCTGAAATTTTGTTTTTATGAAATCACATTATATACAAATTCTATATTTTTCATATAAGAAACAATAAATATAAAGTAAGTATTTTATTACTTCAAAAGTATATTTTGTGTTACTTAAAAATATTTAAAAATAGAATATTACTATCTTGTGAAATTTCCCCTTTTAATGAAATCATATTATATATACATATATTTTCGTTTTTAAATTTGATTTTAAAAATTAATAAATTTTTCATTTTAATATATATATTATATGGAAATTTAAAAAAAGAAACTAAAATAATAGTATTAACTGTAATATTTTTAGTTTATTAAAGGTATCAGTGTAATCAACTATCGTGAGAAATAACGTGAGTGCGACACATAGGAAACTGACTTCTCAAATTATATTATAGATAGTTTTTATATTTTGTGTTGTTTAAAATTATGTTTTAAAATAAATAATATTTCTTTTTTCTAATATGAAGATTATTTTTCTAAAATTTGTTTTTATGAAATCACATTATAGACAAATATATATTTTTCATCTAAGAAACAATAGATATAAAGTAAGTATTTATTACTTCAAAATTATAATTTATGTTATTTAAAAATATTTTTAAAATAGAATACTACTATCTTGTGAAATTTCCTTTTTAATGAAATCAAATTATATATACAAATATTTTCGTTTTTAAATTTGATTTTTAAAATTTATAAATTTTCCTTTTTAATATATATGTTATATTGAATTTTTCAAAAAGGAAACTTAAGAAATAATAGATATTAAATATAATATTTTTAATTCATTAAGGGTATCAATGTAATCAACCATCGTGAGAGTTAACGTGAGCGCGACACATAGGAAACTGACTTCTCAAATAATATTATAGAGATAAGCAACCCATGCTTGATCTTCTCGAGAAATCGCCATATGTTGGGGTGCTCATGACATGCGACCAAGGGTACACCGTCATACTAGAAAAATGGAAAGCGGCTAAATTTAGACGGTTTTGATCTACATACCGGGTAAATCAACAGCTCCTGATTTTGTAAAGGCAGGTTGGAACCACATTCTGGTGTGGGATGAAGTGAAGAGAATATTTCATCAATTCGATCCAAGTAAGTTTATACCACCTGCATATGGAACATAAGTAAACTTCAAGGTTGTCCTAAGCTTGATAGCAATTCACCCGTCTGTATGTCGATGTAGTTGCAGTAACTGTGGGATCGGTTATGCGCCTATTCAGCTTGAGCTATTTTAAAGTTGATCAATTACACAAAATCTTACATGTGTGTTAAAAGTTGCATAAAGAACATATATAGAAGTTATTGAATAATATGTTTCTATTGCTTCAGTTCTTATTACAAGAGAAAATGTTTGCTCTCTTCAGATGTTAGACTCGCCTTTGCTATTCGTTGGATATCTTCTTGTTTCACTCATCTTCTAGGCCAGGATGCTTGTTTTGACTCTCATCTCTTCAACTCTATTGATTTGTCTCTTCATATCGCCCCACAACTTTCTCTAGATTATAGATCTTGGACGCATCTTCCTTTAGAATTTCATTTTGTATGAAGAACATGAAAGTTAAAATTAAAAATAAGTTTATATTGCTTTCATGCTGATTAAAAGAGATTACAGTAACACTCTCTAACTACTTTTTATTTTTTATTAAAAGTGCCAATTTCCGGTTAATTTAACAGAAAATATGAGACTATATATACATGTCTCTGTTTACGATTCTGATTTTATCTAAAATGATGATCCCTTGAACCTTTCTTTGACATACTAATTGACCGGTGCAACAATAATCTCGGAATACTAACACCATTTATGGTTTATAGTAATGGTGTTGTAAGTCATTTTGCTGATTCGCCATATTTTCCATAATTTTAAGATAAATTTCTGATTTTTCATATTCTCAATGATTTTAAATTGAGTCATTAGTTAAATGATTTAGCTGATTATCATCTTCATAATTTAGTGATTAGTTCCCAATGCAATTATAAATGTTCACCGAAGAAACAATGACACCGGAAAAATTCTAGCAATATTATCATAGTTAAGCTTTCTTATATTTAGTTTATGTTACAAACTATACCTTAGTATATATCTTTTATGATATTTGGGATTATTAATGAATGGATATTAATATATTATATCTGTAATATCATAGTTATATTTATTTTATATTAAGTTTGCTCGTATGGAAAATATAGAAGTAATGTTTTGTGATTTCTTCTTTTTGTTTCGTTGCATCATAGTTTCTAAATTGCTGATAGTATATAACACTTATTGGCTATTGTTATTTTTTTATGTTTTAGGAGTTGTGATTGTTTCTAATGCTTTTATCGCCACTAAAATTCTTTTTAATTCACAATTACAAAAAGTGATTGATTTCAAATCTAAGTTGACCTAATGATAGTTTGATGATAACTAAAGATTAGTCTACACCCTCTAAATAAAATATGAAAAATACAAATTAATACATCACATGTCAATATAGATTTTGATGTTATATTAATTTAAAATAAATATTTAATTAATCATTTATATTCAAATAAAAATTAACATTAAAATCAAAATTTGTTGAGACTTTGATAATTTATTAATTTATAGAGTTATTAATTTACAGAAAATTTTCTTCTTTATATTTATATATTTTGAAATATGCTTTAATGTAAAATTAAAAAAAAAAACTTGATTCTACAATTATTCAAGAAGTGGTTTTACTGATTTAGTATATTGTATATAATTTTAGGATGAATTGCTGATTTTTCATATTCTCAATGATTTTAAATTGAATCATTAGTTAAGTAATTTAGCTGATCATGTTCTTCATAATTTAGGGATTAGTTCTCAATGCAATTACAACTGTTGCTTAAGAAAAAATGACACTGGAAATTCTAGCACTATTATCATATATTATCATAGTTAAGATTTTTATATTTATTTTAATAATCTTATACACTCTTTTTTTTGACTAAAACCAAATAAATAAAAATAATAAAAACTATAGTGTTAGGAAAATATTCCCTGCCAATCTTTTTTTTTCCCAAACTAAAATTTATATATATAAAACGGACCAAGTCCAAATACATGCTAAAAGACCATACAATCCGGTCCAAATAATCTTATACACTCTATCTTAGTATATATTTTTCATGATATTTAGGATTATTAATAAATGGATATTAACAAATTCTATCGATAATATCATAGTTATAATTATTTTTATATTAAGTGTTTTTTCTTGTGTGTGAGAATATCTCTATAATATTATTTGAGAAGTCAGTTTCTTATGTGTCGCGCTCACGTTAACTCTCACGATGGTTGATTACATTGATACCCTTAATGAATTAAAAATATTACATTTAAATACTATTTATTTTTTTATGTAGTTTCCTTTTTAAAATTTTTCATATAACATATATACTAAAAAAGGAAACACTTATAAATTTTAAAAATAAAATTTTAAACGAAATCAGTTTCCTATGTGTCGCGCTCACGTTAACTCTCACGATGGTTGATTACATTGATACCCTTAATGAATTAAAAATATTACATTTAAATACTACTAGGTGATTTTCCCGTGCTCATGCACGGATATAAATATTTATAAAGTAAATATAATATATTAATTAATTGCTATTTACTTTTAATTTTTAATTAATTTATATTAATAATATTATATTATTTTAATTAGACATATGATTTTAGATATATTATATCTAGTCGGTTTTGTTATTTTTACAGTCGATTTAGTTATGATTTGGGTATATTGGATTGCATCTATTTCTCTGAATTCAACTATAATATTTTTTATTATATTATAGCCGGTTTTTTTTCTAAATATATTAAAATTTTGATTAGTTTTCTTATTAACATTTAGGTTCGTTGTTGTCTTAAATATGTAATTATATTTTAGGAAGATTATGTATAACTTAAGATATATTATGCTGCAACAAACGTCTTACGTCATTCATATGGATTCGGAGCTATTGGTTTGGTTCACAGAGTCCATATGAGTCTGTTTTGTTGTTGACAAAAAAAAGATATATTGTGCTTAAAATGAAATAAAAAATAAACTAAAGTGTTTGAATCAAAATTATGTAAATAAATATAATGATAATATTCTGAAGTCTCATGCATATATATAAATTTTACAAAAAACTAAATTGTTACATTTGATTAATATTTTATTTTCATTTTTCAATGTGTTTTGAGTCATCCTATAATTTATATTTATGAAATAAATTATTATTATTGTAAAATTATATTTTCTTATTATAGTTAAATCTATGATTTTAGATATAAGTTGGATTAGTCGAGTAACTCATGTTGTGAGTATATTAACTTACATATATTCTTTCAAATTCAAGCTGAAGTATAATTTTTTATTATAATTAAGTCAAGTCAAATTAATTTATTTATCGTTTAAATGTGAATGTATTTTCATAATATATATCAAATTAAATATTGATTTTATAAATTATATTAGAAAAGATGATATATAGAAAGTTACTTCTCATATTTTTTGGAAAGCTCGTGAACTCATATCAATATTTATAATAAAAATATTTTTTATAAAATTCTAACTAATTTCATGTCTTCTCTGATTATGGTTATATTAAAAAGTTACACAAACATAAAAACATTGAATTTAAAAGCAAATTTAATATTAAAAAAACATACAATTTTAATAATGATAAAATATAATATATTTACCTCGTTAAAGTATATAGTGTGATTTTAAATATTTTATAAGTATTTGATCAAAAGATGTTTATTGTTAACTTTTATTTCTCGTTATATCTCTTAAAAAATAAGCAGAAAAAAATTGTGATTGCATCTGAGAAATCATATGATATAAGTAAAGTATAATTTATAGATATTTTTTATTGTAATTGAAAGATATTATAGTAACCAAAATATAGGAAATACAAATAGCATTTCAATAATACTAACTATAAATGATTTTAGTCAATATATTAGTTTATGTTACTTAATTATTTTATGTAATCATCTAAAAAATAGATAGATATATAAAAATTATTTCTGTTACTTTGAAAAATATAAAGAAAGTATTTTATTAGTATATTTTATGTTATTTTAAAAAATATTTAATACAATATTACTATTTTGTGAACTTTCCTTTTTAATGATAGCATATTATTTATTCATATATTTTCGTTTCTAAATTCAATTTATAGCCTTTATAAATATTTCCTTTTTTATTATATATTTTATTTGTAAAATTTTACAAAAGGAATTTAAATAAAAAATCAATTATAGTATTTAAATATTCTATTTTTGATTCATTAAGGGTATCAATGTAATCAACCACCGTGAAAGTTAACGTGAGCGCGACACATAGGAAACTGACTTCTCAAATAATATTATAGAGATTATTGTTTTTATGTAGTTTCCTTTTTAAAGTTTTTCATATAACATATAAACTAAAAAAAGGAAACATTTATAAATTTTAAAAATCAAATTAAAAACGAAAATATATATGTATATATAATGATTTCATTAAAAAGGAAATTTCACAAGATAGTAATATTCTATTTTAAAAATATTGTTAAATAACATAAAATATACTTTTGAAGTAATAAAATACTTACTTTATATCTATTGTTTCGTAGATGAAATATATATATTTGTATATAATGTTATTCATAAAAACTAATTTAAGAAAGATAATTTTGATATTAGAAAAAGAAATATTATTTATTTTAAAACATAATTTAAACAATACAAAATATTTATTTTCAAAGTAATATAAATATTTTATTTTCATATAACATATATACTAAAAAGGAAACATTTATAAATTTTAAAAATCAAATTTAAAAACGAAAATATATATGTATATATAATATGATTTCATTAAAAATGAAATTTCACAAGATGGTAATATTCTATTTTAAAAATATTGTTAAATAACATAAAATATACTTTTGAAGTAATAAAATACTTACTTTATATCTATTGTTTCGTAGATGAAATATAGATATTTGTATATAATGTTATTCATAAAAACTAATTTAAGAAAGATAATTTTGATATTAGAAAAAGAAATATTATTTATTTTAAAACATAGTTTTAAACAATGCAAAATATTTATTTTCAAAGTAATATAAATATTTTGATTTATCTATCTAATTTCCTAGATGATTACATAAAATAATTAAGTAACATAAACTGATATATGTTTAATTGACTAAAATTTGTTTATAATTAGTATTATTGAAATGTTTTTTTCATATATTTAGTTGACTATAATATCTTTCAATTACAGCAAATATCTATAAAATATATTTTACTTATGTAATATGATTTCTCAAATACAATCACAATTTTTTACTGCTTATTTAAGTGTTATTATAAAAAGACTATCATTTTAATAATAAACATCTTTTGATCAAATAGTTATAAATATTTTAAATAACATAACACTATATACTTTAACGAGGTAGATATATTTTATTTTTCATTATTACAATTATATGTTTTCCTAATATTAAATTTGCTTTAAATTTTATGTTTTTATGTTTGTGGAGTTTAATATATCTATAATCAAAATACCAAAGTAAATATGGATTCTCATTTTTAGATTATATAAAATAAATTAGTTTACTTTTCAATAAATCTATTAAATAAAATTATTTAGAATTATAAAATATTTAATTATTGTAAATATTGATAGGTGTTCATGAGTTTCCAAAATGTATCACTTACTTATGTATGTAACTTCCTATTGATCATCGTTTTATTATCTAATTATATATTTTTATAAAATGAACATGTAATTTGTTAAATATTATGATCATACATGCACATTTAAACGATGAATAAAATTAATTTTATTTAACATAATTATATATATATACATACATATATATATATATATATATATATAATATATTAATTTCCAATTGGATTTTTGCTAAACGGAGTCTGGATACTTAATTTTATTAGTCCGACCACGTAAACCATAAAAGATAATTATATCAATATACTCACAATATGAGTGACTCGACTAATCAACCTTATATCTAAAATAATAGATTATGTTAAAATTAAGGAAGACAACAACCAACCTAAATGCAAACAAGAAAATTAATCAAAATTTTAATATATTTGGAAAAAAATATTATAGTTGAATTCAGAGAAATAAATGCAATCCAATATACCTAAATTATAATTAAATCGACTGTAAAAAAATCGACTAAATATGACATATCTAAAATCATATGTCTAACTAAAGTGTTGTAATATTATTAATATTAATTATGCATAAATTTATTAATTTAATTTAAAATTAAAGTATATAGCGATCAGTTATTATAATATATTTATTTTATAAATATTTATATCCGTGCATGAGCATAGGAAAATCACCTAGTAGAAGTAATGTTTTGCGATTTCTTCTTTCTGTTTCGTTGTGTCATAGTACCATTTATCCCACAACTATTATTTTATCTGACGGTGCTTCTACAATAAAAAAAATATTTGACTTGAAGAAATGTATCAGATGAACATGACAGAGAGTAATCAAGGAACACACTACTTAACAAATGGTGACTTAGAGCTCTAATGGCTATAACAAATTAAGCAAATATAAACAAAAGAGCATTACAGCAGCATTAGAGCTCGTCATTAGACTCATCCTCCTCGTCCTCGGTCGCTGATGCACCTGGTGCACCACCTGACCTCTGATAAACGGCCGAGATGATCGGGTTACACACTGCTTCTACTTCCTTGAGCTTCTCCTCGTAATCTTCCTTGTCTGAGTTTTGGTTGTCGTCAAGCCACTCCAAGGCTTCTTTTGTCGCTGCTTCAATCTTCTCCTTCTCCTCCGCCTCAAGTTTGTCTGCGAGCTTGTCCTTGTCGCTTACTTGGTTCTTCATGTTGTACACGTACGTCTCCAAGCTGTTCCTGGCGTCGATCCTCTCCTTCACCTTCTTGTCTTCCTCTGCAAACTCCTCTGCCTCCTTCACCATCCTGTCTATCTCTTTCTGACTCAGACGTCCCTTCTCGTTTGTGATTGTGATCTTCTCTGATTTACCACTCGCCTTGTCCTCTGCCTTCACGTTAAGGATACCGTTCGCGTCCACTTCAAACGTTACTTCAATTTGAGGTGTTCCCCTGCCAAAACAAAAGAATACTATTATTATATTGTAGTTCAATATTTTACAATAACTAAGAAAAAAAAAACTAAGAAAAAAAATGAAAATGAAGACAAACCTTGGGGCCGGTGGGATTCCGGTAAGGTCGAATTTCCCGAGCAGCCTGCAGTCCTTGGTGAGACTTCGCTCGCCTTCAAAGACCTGAATGGACACGGTTGTCTGCTGGTCTTGGTATGTCGTGAAAACCTGAGATTTCTTGGTCGGGATAACTGTGTTTCTTGGGATCAGTTTTGTCATCACTCCTCCCACGGTCTCAATACCCAAAGTGAGTGGTGCAACGTCAAGTAGAAGTATATCTTTGGTCTCGTCACCGCCTTCTCCGCTCAAAATACCACCCTGGACAGCAGCACCATAAGCAACAGCCTCGTCGGGGTTCACACCCTTGTTCGGCTCTTTCCCTTCGAAGAAGTCCTTCAACAGCTGCTGAACCTTTGGGATCCTAGTGCTTCCACCGACGAGGACAATCTCATCGATCTGACTCTTCTGTAGACCAGCATCATCCATGGCCTTCTTCACGGGTCCCATGGTCTTCCTGAACAAGTCATTGTTCAGCTCCTCGAAACGAGCTCTGGTGAGAGGCTCCGAGAAATCAACACCATCAAAGAGTGACTCGATCTCCACACGGACTTGGTGCTGGCTACTAAGAGCTCTCTTCGCTCTCTCGCACTCCCTGCGGAGCTTACCAAGTGCCTTGTTGTCCTTGCTGATGTCCTTTTGGTGCTTCTTCTTTATCAACTTGATGAAGTAGTCCATGATCCTGTGGTCAAAGTCCTCACCTCCCAAGTGAGTGTCACCATTAGTGGAGAGAACCTCGAAGACACCGTTATCAATGGTCAAGACACTGACATCAAAAGTACCACCACCTAGGTCAAAGACAAGGATGTTTTTCTCACCACCCTTTTTATCAAGACCATAGGCAATAGCAGCAGCAGTGGGTTCGTTGATTATTCTGGCAACATTGAGACCAGCAATAACACCAGCATCCTTTGTAGCCTGCCTCTGGGCATCGTTGAAGTAAGCTGCCCACCAGATTTAAAAAAAAAAAATCAATAAACTGTGTATATAACATATATGCACAAGGCATGATGAAGCAGAAGCTGACCTGGAACAGTGACAACGGCGTCCTTGATTTTCTTGCCAAGGTAAGCTTCAGCAGTCTCCTTCATCTTAGTGAGAATCATGGCACTGATCTCCTCAGGAGAGAAAACCTTGGTCTCACCATCCTTGATCTTAACTTGAATGTAAGGCTTGCCATCCTTGTTCACAATCTGGTAAGGCAGAAGCTTCCTGTCCTTTTGGACTTCTTTGTCCTCAAATCTGACATAAGCAAAAGAAGAATTAAAGCAACAACACACATATGCATGCATGCATGCAAGGTGATGAAAAACAGGGGGATGAATTTACTTTCGGCCGATCAATCTCTTGACGTCGAAGATGGTCCTCTCCGGGTTAACAGCAGCCTGGTTCTTAGCAGCCTCACCAATAAGTCTTTCCGAGTCGGTGAAAGCAACCCATGAAGGAGTAATACGGTTGCCTTGGTCATTGGCAATGATTTCAACATGACCATTCTTGTAAACACCAACACAAGAGTAGGTGGTACCAAGATCTATCCCTATCACTGTTCCCAACTTGCTGGTGGCCTCTTCTTCTTTAGCAGTGGCAAACGACGAAAATAAACATCCTGAAGAAGCATAATATTATCAACTGTCAATGATACTGTCAAAAGGAATCTCCCAAGCACCTAATTACCAACTAACAAGCCTAATTGTTCTCAGAACACAAAATCTTAAACAGTGAAAGATAGTAAACCTAAAATAGCATCTCTAGGAACAAAGAATTGATCAATTCAAGTCATCAACGCAGAGGCCAGATCAGAACAAAAACTCTAGAGATATTAAGAGAACAACATTGTGTCACACACTAAGATGGAGACGTAGGGATGATAAATGACTCACCGAAGAGGATGATCGCCAGCACAACCGTGCCGTTTGCTCCGACTGAGCGAGCCATGGTATCGAATACTTGAGTGTATATATGTGTGTTGTATCTCTCTCTTCTTTTTGTTGTTGTTTCGTATCTTTGTTAGAACGAAGCTTTTATATAGAGTCTAGTCAAGGAAGGGTGATGGTGAAGTTATGTAGTCGCCTTTTTATGGGGAACACGGAAGAAATGTCATCGACAATGACGTGGACCAATCATATCACGACTATCTACAGCACCCTCCCAATCAGATCTGGTCTTTTGTTGGACTAATCGTGGCCGTTGGTTCTACGTACTCTTCATACATCTTTCTTCTGAATTCTAGAGAATGCAGGTTTTCATCCCTTGGGCCCAGTACAGTCTTCTTGAATCTTCTTCTCTTCTATTGCATGTCATAGGTAGAGCTGGAATTTTAGTCCCCCGTTTGACCCGCAATGATTTGGAAATTTTGAATTGCGGACGCGGATGCGGGTTGAGATTATTTTAAGCGGGACGGGTGCGAGTCAGTCAAATTTGAGTTGCGGATATCTGCCAACCCGCAAAAAAAAAAAAAAAATTCGTAAAATATATGAAATATTTTATATATTTATATTATTTTAATATATTTTTAAAAAAATAATTATTATATAATTAAAAATAATTATTTTTAATTAAAATAATTATTTTAATATAATTAATATTATCCGCGGGTTTGACGGGTTACCCGCAGGTTTCTGCGGGGCAGATGCAGGCATATAAGTTTTTCTTTGCGGGTCGTACGGGTCGAGTTTTTGAATCAAAAAATTGACCCGCACGACCCAGCACTAGTCATAGGGTCAGGGTGGCCATTCTGGTAACCTTTTAGAGTTTGGTTAGGATTTTGAATTTTCAAAAATAAAAATTTTGAACTTCATTTGGCTATTTACCAATTTTGATTTAGTTTTGGTTTAGTTTGGATAATAGATTTAAATTATTTTTCAAAAATAAAAAGGATTATATATATTTATATTTTCAAAAATATAAAATAAAATAATATATAAATGATTTATATAATGTTTGTCAAAGTACCTAAATTTAATATAAAATTTGGCTTAATTTAAATATTTGAATGGAAAAACAATAAATATTTTAAACACTTTTTGGTATTTTGAATATTGTTTAACTGTTTTTGATATTTTCTTTTGATTATCAATAATATTATTTGTGAGTGTGTTTTTCTCACGCTAAAAATAGAGTAGTTAAAATCATTGTTACACTTAGTAAATAATTAATTAATTAATTATATTAACATTACAAATAGTAATATAATAAATATATTATATGGTAAATACTATTTTAAGAAACAGAAAGATTCATAAATAAATATTAATCAATTAAGAAAATCATCTTTTTAAATGAACTTTCAAATTAAAATATATAAAGATTAAAATTATTTAATTAATAATCCATTATAATTAAATAATTATCAAATATTTTCGACGATTTCAAATATGTTATATATTTGGATATTTTGGATATTAAACCTAAAATAATTAATATATTTAAAATATATAATCTGATTAAAATTTATTCGGATACTTAAAATATTTTGATTCGGGTTGGCTTATGTTCAGTTCTCTAGATAACTAAATTTTGAATTCGTTTTAAATATTTAACTAATTTTAATTTGGATTTAATATTACTTTTTGGATTGAATTCAGTTCAATTTTTCGGATTCATGTTTTTTTTTTCCCAGTTCTAACTTGTCACATCAAAATACTAGGTCTTCACTAATATGCATGCGCTTACGAGAACGAAAGACAGAGTTTAGACATTGGTACCAAATTTGTTATTTGATGAGTTTTTCTAGAATATTTTTATCTATTTAACTATATGATAGTATTTAGATGTAAAAATAATTTATTTTATCTATATTTCTTTTTATATATTTATAGAGGAGAAATATCATTCATCTATTTTATATTAATATTTGTGAAAAATATGAAGTTCTAGGCTTGGAAGGATAAATCAATTACTTGGCATTTTATTTGATGCATCCACTATTGTTATTTCGTATCCCTTTTTTTTTGTAAGATTTTGCTTGTTATATCTCTTGTTATAAGATTATAAACTGTATTGTTACTTTTGTTATAATCTCAATAAATTTGACCCTTCCCATGTTTTCTTTATGCCATAGCATTATAAATGATTTTCGCATTCGAATTCATGTTAAAATTAGACTGATTAGATACATTTAATTTTATAGTTAGAGATTACTATTTTAGAAGAAAATAGTAGAACAAATCACATTTTTATCACAGAGGTCTTCTAATTTTTTTTAAAATAGTAACATACATTAAAGATTATCGTATAATGACTAGGTAAAATATCAAAAAGGGATTATATGAGTATATTTTATTTTATCGAAGGTCAGAATCAACTACAAGTAACTGATTGATTCTATAGTCTAAAGTCAAAGCTAGCCAGAGAGTATACAATGAAGTGAAAAAACTTAACTAGTAAAGAAACTTTGTATGTTCCTATGGAAATTCAACCACACCATTTTCAACCAAAGCATCTAAACAAGATTGAGAATAACCATTATTACTCTCTCCTTAGTTCACATGTTTTTTTTGTACAATCTTAAGGATGAACATTATAAAATGTATAGTTCAAAAAAAAAAAAATTATAAAAATGTAAAATAAAAAGGGAGGGATTTAGTTTCTGGACTTGCTGCTCATACTCATCAGTGCCTTGAGCATCAGACTCTTCTTCCCCTTTCTCAATGAAGATTTTTGCTTTATCTCCACTATCTCTCTACTTGTGGACAAAGATATCGCTCTTTCTGGTTCCGGTAACAACGCCTGTCATAAACACAGAGCAGAAAATTACTGTAACGTTGAACAAAATGGAAAGCTATTTGAATATACAAGTGTTAATTACCAGTATTCTTGGCTGGCCTGGAGAGCTTGAGTGTTTCAGTTGAGATCCTGAACGTAAGAGAGGAAACCTCAGAGGAGAGTTTCCTCTTTTACCTGCAATATTCACACACACACACACACGCTTTACTTGTCTGCAATCCTAGAAAATCCAAACAAGAGAGAGTTAGCATTGTTTAGTTGTTTGTACTGTTTGGTGTTCTGTTGTTGCTCATGTTGTTATGTAAAAAGGAGAAGCTTCCTGTCTTATAAGCTTTTCTGCATTAGGACCAACCAATAATCCGGTTTACAAACAATTAAAACCAGAGGAAGACAGAAGATGAAGAATATCAGAAGATAAGATTCTACCTTGCAGTAGTACTTGTGTGTTTTTCTAGTATTGTTGATCGAACAGCTTTCAGGAAGATTTCAGGAAGAATGATTCAGATATAATAAAAACACTAGTAAATCCAAACAATAGCATATAAGATAACATATCTAATTATTACCACTCTTGAACCTATGCGAGTCATCTCCTGCGGAAAAACTTGTGCCTCTTCCACGTTCACCTCTTCCATGTTCTTGTATATACAAAGAATATTATATGATAAAACATTATCAGATTGATAGACGGTTTGAATGGATAGATAAACTTTGTGGGGGAAAAAAATGAGGTATACGAGGGAAGAAGTAACGCTTATGATGGTGAGGAGGAGATTGAATGAGAAAGCAATGATGAGAAGTCCCACTTTTCCCCATGTACTCTCTGCATAGTTTCATCCTCTACAACAACAACACACAATGTGAGAGTTGTGTTCTATTCACTAGAGTTTGAAAAAGATTCAGTGATTACTTGCTTACTTGTTCGAGAGAAGACAAACGAAGATGAGTGGTGGAGAAATGGGCTGAGTTATCAGAGAGAAAAGAGTTGAATTTATCAGAGACAGAGCCAAGATGATCCACTGTGTTCACTACTGCCTTGGCTGCATACTCTTTCAACGTCTCGATCACCCTATAACATCATTCATTCATACTTTGCAGATTATTGTTCAAAGAAAGAAAGAGAGAGAAAGATAATTACGTTTCTTTGTGCTCTTCTTTGCCATAAGATGTTTCGAAGTACTCAGCGGCTGAGTATAACTGTTTCCGCAAGTTCTTTAAATCCTTTTTAAAAGAAGACAGAAACAAGAAAGAAGGTGAATCTTGAATGAGTAGAAAAATAAGTCAAAAATCAGAAAATCCAAATATATATGGTTGGGGAAAGAGAGAGAGAGAAAGAGAGAGAGGAGGATCAAACCTTAAGAGTTTGTGAGAATTGAAGAGTCTGCTGCATGAAGAGTTCGTCATGATTGGCAGACTGATGAAGAACGATGGCTAAAGATGCAGAGCTCTCCATTTGTGTTTTGATTTAATTAATGAGAGGAAGATAATGGAGTGAGTAAGTAAGAGAGATAGATCCAAGTGAAGCCACTGCAAGACTCTCTTTTTTTTTTGTAACACCCACTGCAAGACTCTTATACACAATATTCCATACCTTCTTCTCAAGTTTAATTATAATTATTTTCCTATTTAATTGCTAATTATTTCAGGGCTAGTCAAATTTTAATTTCTTTCAAAGACCAATATAAACAACTTTTATGAATGGTTAATTTTTATGAATACGCGCGGATGAGAGTTACAAAAATTTTCAAAGCAGCCGACAAATCCAACATAACGACCCGGATAAATGCATTTAGACCACATGATAATAATACTAGCTTTAATCAACTAACTAGATTTTGATCCGCGCTTAAAAGCGCGGAGTTTTTTAGTTGATAAAAATATTTGATATGAATAAGTATATTAATCTTGTTGTATATTATTTTGTTACAAAATTGTCTTATATCAAAAAAATAAAATTATTTTTATTTAGTTATTTAATTTAATTATATTTTTAATTATTTGATTATTTTTTAAAAGTATTATATGGTGTGAACAGACTCAGCGAGTCTATTATTTTAAACTAAATTATTTTAAATTAGATGAGAACAATATTTTTATATCAAGTTCGGATCCATGGTCGAACCGTTAAACACAATGACTTGAATATAATTTGGTTTGGATTTAATGAAAACTCACTAATTTAAAGCATGCAAACTTTGAAAAAAACCGTAATCAAGTGTGACCTGATATTTGGCTAACCTGGTAAAAACATATAATCTTAAATTATATTTTAAGTAATGAATTAAACTTACTAATATATTTTTAAATTTATGATTTTTGTTTACTTAAGTGTTTTAAATTTATATTTAATTAGTTGTTTTATCTGAAATATTTGGTTCGATATAAATATATGATATTTTGCAATCTAATAAGATTATATATACATCGTATAAAAGTCAGTAAGATTTTATAAACATTGTATATACGTTGTTTAAATTTCGTCATCAGTTTTCATTAAAAATAATTTCTTTTTTGAAAAATAATTGGTTTTACATGATATTATTTTGTAGCTGGTAAAATTTGTTAGCGTTTATCAATAATGCATTCTTTTAGAATATGACTGAATCTATATGTAAAAAATAATGACTATATATTGATGTAAATTTGTATAAAAATAATATTTCAGATGTTATATAACGTACTCAAACACTTGTCAACAAACTTATATAAATATGTTACGATAAACATTGTCTTAGTAACCTATCTTTTATACAACTACATAGAATTCAGTAATAGCGTTTCTATTATTATGTAGTACTATATTAGAATGCAATATTGGTTTGTGAAATTTTCATATTCAAAGAATACAATAAAAAAAATCTACAAACAGTTAATTTGATAAAATAATTAAAAAGACCCGTTACCGAATTCATAGACTCTGTTTCTATATTTATATATGTGTTTTATATTCAGTTTCCTAAACAATAAAAAATAATAAATGTTTTCACTAAAAATATTGTATAGTTAGAGAAAATAAAGATATAACCAAAAATAATAAATAGGTAATGAATAGGTGCAAAAACCTTGTATAAGTAGATTTTTCAAGAATGCTTCCTTTTTAATAGTATAGATAGCAATTATTTAAGCTTAATGATGGGAGAAATTATAGAAAAATACACAAGTCGGAAAAATGGAAGGAAACTGTTAGTTGGAAAATAATGGAGAGCAGAAAGTAGAGAATAATTATTTTAACATTTCTATACTATTATTTGCGAAGTAATTTTTCGCAACGGAGCTCCCACGTTAAAAGTTAGAGTGATTAATATCTATACTACCCTTAATGAATTATATATATATAATTAATTATATAACCAAAACGAAATTTATTAATAATATTGTTTATTTAAAAAAAATAAGATAATTCTCATATATTGTGTTGTTATCTTAAAATATTTTTCAATTATAAAATTTAAAAATTAGGTATAAAACAATTTATAATAATTAAGTGGTTAAAATCAATATTAATTTTTATTAATATTATTATTTTTTTAAATAAGATAATTCTTATGAATTTTCTTGTTATACTAAAATATTTTTCAATCATAAAAGTTAAAATAAGATATAAGATAATTTATAATAATTAAGTGGTTAAAGTCAATATTACCTTTAATGAATTTTATATATAATTGATTATATAATTAAAACGATTTTTATTAATAATATTAGAATTTTTTAAATATGATGATTCTTATATATTGTGTTGTTATCTTAAAATTTATTTTTTCAATTATAAAAGATATAAAATAACATATAAACTATTTATAATTAAATATTAACCAACTAAAACCATTTTGTATTAATATATTTTCTAAGATATTTCTATATAATTAAAAACGAATTTATATTATCAGATTAATTTTTAATAAAATAAGATAACTTATATATTGTGTTGTTATCTTGAAATTATTATTTTTGTTATAAAAGTTAAAAAATAAGATATATAACAATTTATTTATATCTTTACTATTATATCTGAATTTATTATATAGTTAAAACAAATTTATATTAATAATATTAATTATGTTTAAAAATAAGATCATTCTTATATATTGTGTTGTTATCTTAAAATAATTATTTCTATTATAAAAGTTAAAAATTAATATATTAAACAATTTATCTATCTAAACTATTATTTGAGAAGTGAATTTGATTATTTGTGATGCTATTCATAATCATACATTTACTCATATTTTTTGCTTAATTATTAATATTAATTAATAAATAATTTTAGTGATTTAACCGATAATTTGTCATTATCTTTAAAATAATTAAAATATGCTAAAGATAATATCATAGCTAAACTTATACATATAATTTAGTAATATTAAAGTATTACATATATGTTTATAATTACCCATAAATAATTATAAACTTAGATAAAATTACTTATGTATACTATTATTATATGTGTAAAATCACTTATAATAATACAAATATCAAAAGCATTGGTACAATAATAATTTATTACTATATATAATAATAAATACATATAATAATTTATTATCATATGTTTAAAATCATTGTGATAATTTCCGAAAAAATTAGCGGAAGATTCAAAATTATTTATACTATTATTTACAAAATAATTTGTTTGCTCTCACGTTTAAATTTAAAACGTTAAATTTGTTACTATTCTTAATAAATAATTAGGTTATATTTTTAATATATATTTGCCCATAAATAAAAAAATTCATTAGTTTGGTATTCATCATTATCTAAAAGATTCTATATTATATTATTTAAAATATTTTACATCATATATTTTAAAAATAAATATAATGTATGTATATATGGATATTTTATTAAAATAAAAAAATATTGAATATAAAAATTAATTTTAGTTAATTATTAAATATTTCAAAAGCATGAGAATAATTTTTCAATAAGGTTTTTAATTTATAGTAGATTTGTTTATAATTTTTTTGAAACTATTAAGCCCGCAGGTGCGGGCAAAACACCTAGTTGTTAATTAAAGAGAAAACAACTTCTCAACAATTTTCCAATCTATTGTCCCTTTCTTGATATAAAAAAAAAATGATTGAACACAGAAAATAATACACACACATACAAAAAGTGGGGACACACTACATAGATATAGGAATCAAAATTCAACCACGGACTCCATTTAATGGGTGTGTTGCCTTTGTGATAGGGGCTAAAAGATGGAGCATGTGAAGTGATATCTAAGTTTGAATTATAACCAGACGGAAAAAAACACCCAAAATTATTGAATGGCAGGGCACGAGAGACAGTAACCATTAGCTAAAATCCAATGAATGGGATTCACTGGGGGATAATCAAACGTTTATAAAACTATCCCAAAAAGGGAGAAAATGGAAGGGTAAAGAATCTGGGATTACACGGTGCAGTTTCTTTGGGTTTCCCTGGAACACAACCATCGCTGAGTGAGAAATGATCATAATCCTGCATCCAGCTATTTCATCTCTACAGAAGACAAGAATTTAGATGAGTCATGGAGATGAGACAATGAAGATTTTTAATTTGTGCTTTTCTTTTTAGCTTATGGTTTTGGCCATGAAGTAGACATATGCTTTGATCAGATGCGGTCTGCCTATATCACTCAGCACACGGTTCTCTCTAGAAAGAGTCTTGATTGTCAGTTTTAACGCTTATAACAAGAGTGCATGCTCACTTGAAAGTTTCTAACAATAAGAAAATCCCTACAAAAAACATAATGATGAATATGAAGAGAGGCAATGTTCCAAGGTGCATTGAGTGTATTCTCAACAGAATGGAAGACTTGTGTCAAAAGAACCTGAAACAACAAGATAGCAAAATCTAAAATTAAAAAATTGGTTTCAAGTTAGGTTCTAAACCAGCTAGTAAACCCGTAACCACTATGTTGAGCAGAGTGTAGCCAGTCCATGCTACTCGCCTTGATATAATTCACGGTTTGATCTATAGAACTGTGGCATTTTTTTCGTTATAGAAAATTAAACAGATAGTTGAATCCGGATACCTTGGGGTGAGACAAGAGATTAGTGCAGGTGGGTAGGTACGGATCGAAATCCATCCCCGCCTTGAACCCCTCTTGAAGACTCGAACTGCTGCTACTGGTAGACCTCCGTTAGTTGCGGATCTATCTCTCCCTCTCAGAGTCCATATAAAACTAATGGGCTTTAAATAGCCCAATAGAAGCTTCCGTGTGCAATTAAATACGTGTTACCGTCATGACCAGTGTTCTAAAAAGCGGTCTAGGCGGTGCTTAGGCGCTAGACGTTATAGGACCGTGACGATTACTCTTTAAACCGCTAGATAATTATAATATTGTAATAATAAATAATATATAATTTATTATTCATAAATTATAATAATTAATATATTGTAATATATATTCTTATGAAAATAGTTTTTACTATTATTAAGTATAAAACATTACATGTATTTAATATATTGCTATAATTTATAAACGCCTAAACCGTTTAACTAATAATCTAGACGTCCGCTTAGTCGTTCTAGACGCTAGGTGTTAGGTCGCCGCCCACTTAGCACCTAGCGCTTTCTTAAACATCGGTCATGACATAGTCTCTCACAACTTGCTTGACTTAAGGCGTGGTTGGCAAAGCAGAGAAAGGAGGAGCAGCTGATGTGAGCTGTGAACTGTGAGCTGTGAATAAAAGTTAGCAAAAACATTATATTTTTAATTTTTCTTAAATAATATAAATTATTACAAGATATGAACTAGCATTAAAAATTATTAAAAATAGAAAATTATTAAAAGATAAAAATATTAATAGAAAATAAAAATTATTAAAAACTTAGATTTAAACTAAAAATGTTAATTAAAAAGATCTATATGGACGTTAAATAGGTTTTGTTCACAGATTTTTAATAGGTTTTTCAAACCAAAAAAAATGCCCATTTAGATCCATTTAATTTAATTGGTTTTTCTTTATAACGCTGATAGAGAAAGTTTAGATAGATGATTTGACAACCAACAATATTACCTGTGTTATGAGGATCTACGCCTAACTGCATCATCCAACTCGTCCTATGAAGATCTTCTGACCAGATTTACTTGTACCATGTTGAAGATCTCTTGTACGCCTTTCTTCTGTATCTGCATTAATAAATCGTTCTTTCGAGGACTTTAAACCTAGATTTCCTGAAATATGTAAGAAATTGCATAGTGTGGAGTTCGAACCCCAGGCATGGATGTAGAAGCCTTTAAACCTTAACAAATAGACTACGGTGCTTTCACAATTTAATGGGTTTTAAAGGAATATTTTTGTTAAGACATATTTAATAAATGAGATTCTACCTAAAATTAATGATACCATATTAACTCATTTAATTTAATATAATTAATTAATTATCTTTTGTGAAAAATGTGATTGTGTGGTTTTGACCGAAAAACTCGATTTTACGGTTTTGGTGGAAAAATTCGGTTTTACGGTTTTAGCGGGAAAACTCGGTTTTGATGGGAAAACTCGATTTTACGCTTTTGGCGGGAAAACTCGGTTTTACGGTTTTGACGGAAAAACTTGGTTTTGCGGTTTGGGCGAGAAAACTTGATTTTGCAATTTTGATGGGAAAATACGATTTACGGTTTTGGCGGGAAAACTCGGTTCTACGGGTTTGGCTGGAAAACTCGAATTTGCAGTTTTGGCGGGAAAATTTGATTTTACGGTTTTGGCGGAAAAGCTTGGTTTTCCGGTTTTGGCGGAAAACTCGGTTTTACAGTTTTGGCGGGAAAACTAGTTTTTCTATGGTTTTGCGGCTACGGGAATACAGATTTTACGGTTTTTGCGGGAAAACTTGGTTTTGCTGTTTGGTCGGAATTCGATTCTACGGTTTTGGCGGAAAAACTTAGTTTTGCGGTTTTGACCGAAAATTTCGATTTTACGGTTTTGACGGGAAAACTCGATTTTACGGTTTTGGTAGGAAAACTTGGGTTTACGGTTTTGGCGAGGTTTTACGGTTTTAGCGGGAAAACTTGGTTTTGCGGTTTGGGCAGGAAAACTCGGTTTTGCTGTTTTGGCGGAAAAACTTAGTTTTGCGGTTTTAGCGAGAAATTCGATTTTACGGTTTTGGCGGGAAAAATTGGTTTTACGGTTTTGGCAGGAAACTCGAGTTACTGTTTTGGCAGGAAAACTTGTTTTTACTGTTTTGGCGGAAAAGTCGGTTTTGACAGGAATACATGATTTTATAGTTTTACTGGGACCATTTGATTTGCGTTTATATAATGAAAATCAGTTAATTTTTTTTTATTTTTTTCATTTAATTTCTGTTAAGAGAGTATAAAATTAAAACAATTAAAAATTAAATCAATAATATTTCATATGTTTCATAATACATGATGTTTTGACTCATTGTATAAAGATTAAGAAATTTGTCTTTTTATAAAAAGTAGTTTTAAAAATATAATTTAAAACTTATTCAACCAATTACAAAAATAACTACAATATTTAATTGGTTACACAGTTTCCAGTAAAATTATAAATAACATTAAAATCAAAACATCATCTATTTTGAAATAACAAAAACTTTATAAAACATCATGTATTATGAAAGAGTAGTTTAAATTGGTCTATAGGGATTTAAATAGGTACATGTAAATTTCACGGGTTTTAAATATGTACTTTTAATAGACCTATTTTTTAAAAGGATGTAAATGATATAAATGATATTAGTTCTAAATAGGGTGGGTATTAAATGGAATGGGTTTAAATGGGGTGGGTTTTACATTTTAATATCCCTAGACATATAGCTCTCTCTCTCTTGTTCGTCAACGCGTTTTTGTGGGACTTTTTTTAATAAAGAAAATCTGGTCTGGTCAACGAAACCTTAGCCTCTAAGACAGATTTATAGAAAGTTTACAAATTAATTAATAAAAGAAGAAAATATAAGTATACAGTATTTTTAGGATTTTCTTCTTTCTCTCACTGCATAATTTTCAAAATAGTTCTTATTCTTCTAGACCGGTCTATCTATCTGCTAGCTGCCGCCTTTGCACTCACTCACTCCCTCAAATTTATTTTTAAAAACCAATTTTGGGGATTTATGTTTTCAACTGAGACAGGTTTTTGTTTCCTAAAACCAACTAAGTATTGATTTTAATATTTTTACTTTTTTTTTCTAACCTACTTTGTCAGATTCACACGCAACCTTTGGGAGAAATTCTTTTTTTAATTAAATGGGGGTTGTCACTTTCCAGGAAATTTCTTATCTTGAAAGATGAATATAAATAAGATGATACACTCCCTCGCTCCAATGAAAACATTACAACTTTTCAACACACCAAACACTTTTTTGTTACTTATTTGCTCACCAAAACTTGTCTACTTTAACAAGCCTCCTAAATCTCAACAATTTCATTCACAAATCCATCTGTAATATCGAGAGATCATCGTAGAAAAACCATAAAGTCACTTATTTAAAAGAAAGAAAAAAGAAGATGGATAATAACAATAACCAGCAAACGTTTTGGCAGTTCAGCGATCAATTGAGAGTCCTCCAGACGCCGCACAATCTTTCCTTAAACGACTCCATCTGGAGCACCACCAACAAACGCACCGACGACCGCAGAAACTTGGACATCGCAGCCGCCTCCACCAACAAAAGCCCTATCGAATATCACAACAACAAGGCTTCTTCCGACAACAACAACAACAACAAGAACGCTGCGAGCTGGAACACCTGGAAGTCTAGCTCCAACGGTTTCGGACCCATCGGCTCAAAATCAACAACATCCACAAACGTCAATTTCAACCACACCGACGACAACCCCTGGAAATTCAACAACTCGGACGTCAACAACGGCGATTTCAACAAGGGCATCTACTCCTCCCAGCCCAAGAGCTATGGCTTCAATTTCAAGAACAACAAGGGGATGCTCATCGATCAAGATCATCATCATCATCAGATCCCCCAGAAAGGAGTAGGGAAGAAGAACAGGAAGAATCAGAAGAATAACAATAAGGAAGATGACAAGAACACCAACGACAAGAGGTTTAAGACTCTTCCTCCCGCGGAGGCACTTCCGAGGAACGAGACCATCGGTGGTTACATCTTCGTGTGCAACAACGACACCATGGAGGAGAATCTGAAGCGCCAGCTTTTCGGTTTGCCTCCGAGGTACAGGGACTCGGTCAGAGCCATCACTCCCGGTCTTCCTCTCTTCCTCTACAACTACTCCACTCACCAGCTCCACGGTGTTTACCAGGCCGCTAGCTTCGGTGGGACTAACATTGAGCTCAACGCTTTCGAAGACAAGAAATGTCCTGGCGAGTCTCGGTTCCCTGCTCAGGTCAGGGCCATCACCAGGAAAGTTTGTTTGCCTCTGGAAGAAGATTCTTTCCGTCCTATTCTCCACCACTACGATGGCCCTAAGTTCCGCCTCGAACTCACCGTCCCTGAGGTTCTTTCTCTTTTGGACATTTTTGATGAGCAAAACCCTTGAATTCGTTTCCTTGGGATTAAAGACAACAAAAAACAACAATACGAAGACACAGACTAAAAGTTCACTTTTACCATATCCATAAAGAGATATTTACATATCATCATCCTACGTATATTATTAGTAATGAAACATTTACAGTGCAGGTCACTTTTCAGTTTATTTATTACATTGTAGGTCACTTTGTTCTCTTAGCACACTTATTCTAAGCAAGTCCACTTGCATTCACAAACTTGGTTTGTTTCTAGTTGATTTTAGATCCAACGGTTTAAATTCAACAGAGATTATTCTCTGAAAAACACATTTTTTTTCAAATATTCATTAAATCTTTTTCTACCATTAAAACCTTTCGTCCTTTTCAACCAAAAACGTTTCTCTTCTACCTCTCTTTCCTCTCATATTTCATATTCTAGATATCAGATTGATTGAGGTTGCTCAAAAAAAAAAAATCAGATTGAGAAAGTTTAATTGGCGTATGAGATTGCTTAATTGCATAAAAGAATTTCGATTTCTTCGAATTTCACTGCTAACCGGGGAATCTCGTCGTCTCCGGTGAACCATCCCGATGCATTTTTAACAGATGCGAGGAGAAGATTTAGGGGAGAGTAATCTCGTCCATGCTGTGAATACGACAGTCACCGTCGGATAGCAACCGTCTTGGGTCGATTCGCTCCCAGTTCATTCTTGGTGCTAGTTGAGACGGTGAAGCTCAGAGAAGACATATGATAGAGCATGTTGGTGAGGAAACTTGTAAGAGAAATTTATTCACTTGCATCTTATATGGGTTAGGATACAATGTTGAGATTCACTTGAATCTTATCTCTTCGTGTTCTCCACCAAAATAGTACTAAAGTAGCAACAAGTCTTTTTGGAAATTTTCAAAAACAACACTTTCTGGATCAGAAGCATTTGCTTCTTTGGTTATGTTGAAAATTGTGACTTTTTAGATGAGTGTGTGGTTCTGAAAGTTAGATGATAGGAATTTGGTGAAAAGATAGTTACATTATTACATCTGTTGTTATTTAGTTGATGAGTTGCTAAAGGTTCGTATTTGGTTTTGATTTTCTAGAATTGTTAAGATTTTCTCACTTGGGAACTACTTGATGATTAAAAGTCTTATTCATGTGTTTGCAAAGACCAAATTTGAACCACTGTCAATATATTGTTTGCAGTGTACAAGCGGATGAGTTTGAAGCCATGGATGCAAACTCCACTGTGGTTTGCAGTGTACAAGTGGATGTCAATCACATGCTGTACACTTGGTTATAATCATATAACTGTACATATGGATAATACAATATGTGTACACCACATAATACAGTATGTGTACACTTCGATGGTTTTTACATGTTCATGTGTTCTAAAAATTTGAACCAATATCAATCTAGATATCATGTACACCAAAAACTTTCATTTATTCAAAGTACATATATTTTACATATCTGTACACAGTCGTTCTTGTCCATGTGTACAAATGTTTGTGTACACAAGTACAATATTGTACACAATACAAGCAACATGTATGACGTGCTAATTTGTAGTTATCTGAGACAGAGAATGTAAAAATGTTTTTATTGCAAAGAACAAAGATATATCTGAGGCAGAGAAATCCTTTAAAACCTCATTCATCTCAGTAAAATACAAAGAGCAAATGTTAAACTTTCTGGTAGGGGTTTCTGTACAAGGAAGAACCAGATTTCTCTCACACAACCACGCCACTAGCGGTAGTCAGGAGAAACCAAGGCTTGGAATGAGACCAAAACATGTCATTAGAACACTGCTCTATCGCCATTCAGAAACCATACCAACCATGAAGAACCTCTGAAACTACAACATGTCCTTGAGATTATCGGTTGCCGTAAAACCTAAATCCAAAAAACCATCCACCGGATTTCTTTACATCAATCTAAATCTACTTGTAAAACTATAATACTTTTGGGATTAAACCTACAACTATATGAAATCACACAGATTGTGATATAAACTTACAAGGTACAAAATTTCAAGTCTTTCTTTACATCAATCGTCTCGGCGACGAGACAAATTGCAAAGCACATACCGAGGTGGACATGGAAGAGCTGCGGCGAAGAAGTAAGAGATGCTGTAAGAGAAGCTTGAATCTGGGTTTGCTTGTGTTCAGGTGATGATGCCGCAAAGAGAATCCGACCAGGGTAATCACGGCGGCGTGTAGAGAAGAAACCAACGGGGTAGAAGAAGTTTAATGTTTTTTATTTTAATCAAGCTAACCAGAAATAAATATCAATTTAATATATCTAACCAGTCTAACCAGAAAGAAATATCATTTTACCTAAATATCCATCTATGGTTATACTTTTCTAGGGAGAAATGAGTCTTCAACCACTAAAAAGTGTGTTGGTAGCATAATGTGATCTTCAGTGTAATAAAAAGTAGGAAAGTGACCATTTATGTTAAAAACTCTAATTGTCTCAAGAAAATGATACTGGTTTATACACTTTTCGGTTTTATTTTCTATAGTATTTTTACAAGAGAGGATGTGTTAAATTAGATATGAGATGGGGCTATATTTGCGTGGGTGAGATGAACAAAAAACAAATCATGTCTTTCACTTGTGTTTGTGTAAAGTAAATAAAGTTTCATGTGTTACACCCAAAACTGGCATAAATGAGAATGAACTTATACATTTATGTATTTTTTTACTATCTTTGCTTTTCTTTTGTAATATTCATGGCTATTTGCATTTTGGGCAATACTGTTCCAAATAGATGAATTAATTTGGTTGTTCTTGCTACATTTTGTATACTCTCTGTTATCAATTGAATCCAACTTTTATGAGACAAAACAGAAACACAAAATGTGAGAAAGATTAGTTGAAACAGCAAATTGACAAGTTACCAGTCTAGAGAAAGGAAAACGCGTTATGAAAAATGGTAATATTAAGAAAAATGTGACATGAGCATCGAGAGAGATACAATTGTTTATTTTTCTCGTCGGTCGGCAATAACTTTTTGTTCTTTTGTGCGAGATTCTGACCTGACAACCAATTAGGGAGAAAATGTCAGGAGCATCATAAAAAAGAAAGAAAGAAAAGGCAACGTGGATAGATTAGATAACGTTGGTTGTCCGGCAGGAAGACTTTCGAACCATGTGTATGGTGCTTTGTGTTTTGTCTCAATGTTCGTTCACACTTGCCTTTAACGCGTGGAATGCTACGAACCGTGCATGCACGTGTGTGTGTTTTGTGCGCCATGGGCTAAACTTTTTTAGTATGGGCTTGGATCTTTTAGCTTTACATAATATAACGCAATCCACAAATCATCAACATTTCTAGGTGTAGGGAAGTCTTTGAATTGAAAAGTCTTTCTTGGATTACACAAATGAGAAAAGTAAAAGGTCTTTTTCTTGGTTTGCACTTAATTTTTGACTATTTCACTTGTTGAACTTGCTGCGACTTTTAACTCAAAATTTTTGGGGCTGCAAAAGAAAAACAATCCAAGATAGAAGCAACGCAAGAGATCATTGTTCTGCAAGACTGTCTCAAACAACTATTTAAACAACTTTTGTGCAAAATTCTATTTAAACATTTACTTTGTAGTGTTAAAACAGACTTACTCTAAATTGAAAATCTGAATATGTTTCAATACTCCAATTAAAAACTGGTATATGTTTGCATTTTTACCTTAGACTTAGCTAGGAATCGGTGGAGGATTTAGAGTCACCACGACCAAAGGCAACCTCATCCATGCTCTGCCCTATGCGGCGGTATCTACCTCCGGCCTCGACAAAGCCTGGACAAGGCCGGTAAGCCTTAATGGGCCACCAACCGAAGCCAGGGACAGTGGCAATGCCTCCTTGAATCCGGCCGTCGCCGTTGCAACCATTCTCTTTCACCTCTTTTCCGCATCCTCTGCAACCACTGAGTTCAACACATTCAGTTAGTTTTAGTGTCTGCAGCTAGAGACCAGAAGATGCTTAGCAATTGATTACTCATCTTTGGCTAAACATCAGACCGCAGTTAACATAGGATTCGATTATTTAGACAATTGGATTTTAGATGGGAAAGCTAAGAAATGGAAAGATACCTGAAAGTAAGGCCTTCTTTGTCGTCGTCCTCATCAGTTTCTACGACGGGAATCTGGGACGAAGATAGTGGACGACGATGAGGATGATGCTTTGAATAGAATATGAGACTGTTCGAGCTTAGCGATGGTTGATAGAGCCATGGGTTTGGTTTGTGACTACCTTTGTTGTTGGGGATGAAACTAAAACTTGTTGAGATCGAAGAAATGGAACTCGCCATCTTTCTCTCTGTGAGCTGAAGAATGCAGAGAGAGAGAGTCTGAAATGATGATGAATGGCCACAAACTATTGATTGAAACGGCAGCAAAACGCATTGCTATCGAAAACTAACCAAATCATTTTCTCGGTTATTTGGGTCTGGTCCGGTTTAGTCTAGAGATTGTTGAAGCAGCAGTTTTTACACCATAGAAAAGAAAAAAAAAAGAATTTCAGGTAAATAATATAAGAACTTTAATCACACTAAGAGATTGAATATCTCCTCTACATAACAAATCAGGCATATTGAGTGATGGACAAAATCGAACACAACAAAAGAGGAAGTAAAACAAACGTTGTGATGTAATAATAAAACGACATGGTATGATATCGTCTTGCAGGGAAGAACAACCTAAATGTCTCTTCCGGGTCTGGACCCAGCAAAACAGTCGGCATGTGATGATGATGCTCGTTTCACTTGGACCAAGCGACTGCGTCGATCTCCGATTGAGCAGCTCGGTACAACTCCAGCCTCTTAGATATGGCGCTTCGTCTCTCCATGATTGCTGGATCTTCGTTCAAAAGCGACGATAGCCTCTTCATCTGTTGGTATATGGAATTCACCGTTTCAGTCATTAGTTTTAGCAATATGTTAGGAGTTTCACTTAAAGACAGGTGAGAGAACTTACGTCCATGGTACCGAGCTCCGCAAAGAAATGGTCGAGGAGGCTACGTTTGGCTTCTCGGACTTGACAGTAGACGATGGACTTGGGGATTGAATTCCGCAGTCCAGCACAGACCATGTTCACGTAAGACAGAACATTCGATCCTGTTGCCAGTTGTGTGAGGTAGAAAATATAAAGATACCGTAACATATAAAAGGATATGCTTTTGACTTACCGATTCGTCTGAGATAGGAATCGTTGTAACGGTCGAAAATGGAGTGCGTAGGGTTACCACCCTTCTCAGCATCTTGGGGAAGCTTCCTGAAGAAATCAACAGTGAGGTAACTGCACTCCATGTCCACCAGCTGCAGTGTTGCTTTCTTACTTCCATCCCGCATTTTGTCCAACGACTCTATGGCCGCGTTTGTCACCTCCACTCTCAGTGCTGGGTATTGCTTTAATTCCTGCACATGTTCAACCCGTCTTTAACATTTGACCAAAGTGAATATGTCGTTGGAGATTGTATATATATCTTACTAAAAGAAGAAGAGAGAACGTACCACCGTTTCATTCACAGACTTGTGCACCAGATCCTTCAATATCGCATGAACCTGGAATTATTAAAACCACGCAAAGAAAATAAAAGGAGAGACGTTTATTGCCTGTTTTCTTTTTAGGTTACTGATTCAATTTATATTAAAGATGCAAGTTAGAGCTGGTACAGTATCAACAGATGCTTCAGCAGGGCCTCGGATGGATACTATAGAAGACTCAATGAGACGACGGTAACCTTGCTCAGGAGCAATCAAGTGAGGCTGGTAACCGTCAGCCTCAGTGACCAGCTTGCGGATGTTGTCCATTGCTAGCTGCTTGTCAAATTGAAGTCTCTTCAGAGCCGCCGGAAGCTGGTTATCAAACACGTTATACACCTTCTCGCCACCAGCACGCCTGTGTCATCATCAACCCACATGCATTTTTTAACTCAGACACCATAACAACTCATGTTTAATTTTATAAAAATTAGTAGCAAAAAATGGCCAAAACATACACTCCATCGAGATGCTCCTTGAAAATTTGATCGAAAAGCCGACATATCTCCATTATTGAGTACAACTTCCCCTGCACCAAAACAGCAATTAAATCTTGATATCTAGTAATACAAATTGAAGACAAAAAGAATACACAATCTTACCCCAGCATCAGCTCCAATAGGCTTTCCAAGGCGACTAAGTTCAGATTCCAGCTCTAACACTGTTTTGTTAATAAGCGACTGGATGCCTGGAATTCTTGACTTGATCACATGTTCTAGATGCTGTTCAAACAATAACAATAAAAAAATGTTACTGTTAGACTCTTGTTTCAACCGCAAAAGCTGATGCTTGTATAGAGAGAGCTACATCATTCTCGTGATAGCCCTTACCTTGGAGAGCATCTTTGCCAAATGCTCGGAACCCATTTTATGTGCAAGGTGCCTATACTCTGTAGTATTGGAAAAGTACTCCCTCTCTCTTCTCCGAGCCGCAATCATGTCCACATTCTTGTTAATATCTGCTTGGGAGCGGTTGACAACACCAACCCACGGAAATTTGAGTTTAAAAGATCTCCCTTCCAGAATCTGAGCATAACAGTTAACGAGAAAACATATGTTACTACAGATATTAGTAAGATGTAGCTCGAACATCATATCACAAGTCTATTTACAAAAAAAAAAATCATTATGCATTTGCATTTATCAGGGTAGGGTAACTTACTTCCACTGCGTCGGTCCCTTTGTCCATAAGATCAATCTTTGTCAAGACACCGAATGTTCTCTCCCCTGTAAAGATTACAAAGAGTATAAGATGACCACATAACGCATCAGGGTATCTTTGGTGACAAATGAATGGTTTGCAAAATAATTACCAGATGGATCAACTTCACGGGAAATTTTAATTGCGTCTGACGTAGCCAGATCTTGGTTTGCAGGTGAAATTGCCAAAATGATGCAGTTGGGCTGTAAAAGGAAATTTGATTAATCAACCCACATTAAAATGGCAATAAGCTGTAGATTAAATATTAAAAGGGTTTGCGACTAAGGATTTCTTATTACCTTTTCAATGTAGGACCGGACCATGTTTTCAATGTCCTTCACTATATTTTCAGATTGTCCCTCTGCATCAACAAAAAGTTTGTCGTGTCATGCTAAACTATCTATGGTAAAGAATAAAAACCATTGCTCATGCTCCATAGCTATAGAGAAATAGACTTAAACTCTTTGCTCTACAGTTCCTGGAAGGAGTGTAGTAAATATGACTTACCAACAGCAACTTTCGTAAGCCCTGGAAGATCAATCAGTGTCAAGTTGACAACTGCACACATAACAAAGAGTATTGAAAGTTAGAAAAAATGATCCCCATGCCAAGATAAAAAATTAGAAAGTGGAATCCTAACCATTGGGAGAGTAAATGCTAAGGTGAATGGGAACGCTAGAAATGGCCTTGCTACGTCCGGTCTCCCTGTCAGTCTCATCTTGAATCTCCTTCCTCACAGCAGCTACAGAGGTGATTAAGGTAAGCAAAAATAGTATGGGAATATAAGAGGAGAAGGTAAAGCTCAAATGAGACAAAGAGAACCCACCAAAATCGGTGAACCTTTTCCTGGGGAGGTGAAGAAACTCAGCATACTCCCGAGCTCCGTCATCAATCTTTTGCAACTGTAAGACAAGGGGCCTTCGAGTAACGATACCTACAAACAGATTTCCCAAAATGCATTATTTTAATTAAAATTACACAAGGGGGAACATGCAATTTCAAATAAAAAGAAAAAAAACAAGGGAAGAAGTGTGATTACCAGATCCACGGGGTAAAAAGTCCTTTCCGACGATGCTCTCCAGAACTGAAGACTTTCCTGAGCTCTGTCACGCAGCAACAAAGGTAGTTAATAACCGTCTAAAATTGTTGAAGACAAGGGAACAAGACGTCCCTCAAAAGGAAATCGAATGCGTGATTCTTCCTCCTCTACACAGAACTAACTCTTCTATGATTGAAGTCAAACCCAAGTCCACTCTTCATAATACCAAAGGGCTTGCAAAGCTAACACAATAGTACAGTCTCTACGATCAACCAAGTATCCTCTACACAATATCCCGAGTGTCGCATTTATATAAATATAGGGGGTGGGGGGGGATGGAGATAAAAACCTGACCACCAACGACGGCAATGGCAGGCAAGGAATCCCAGAGAGTAGGAAGGGCGCTAGAGTCTCCATGGTCTCCCAGAGTCGTGCATGCTCTCTGTATCTTGTTTACCAGCGATGACAGATTCTCCATCTTTTCCTCTTTAAGGCTGCGCTGATAATACGGTACCTGCTAGAGCGGATCGGCTAGATCTGCTCTCTCCGCCTGATAATTTTACACTTTAAGAGGAATAGATCTGCGACTGGTGAGCCACAGAGCGAGAGAGAGAGAGACAGAGAGAGATTTTGAATTTGAGTCGAGGACAAGGATTTGGGAGTCTTCAGGGTCTTTTGATTAAAAAATAAGTAAAAGAGACGTCGAACGCGGTTTATATAGCCTGGCAAATCAAGGGTTTTTTTCTTTTACCAACGGCTTGGTTTTGATCTTTGCACAAAGTAACAAGTTAAAACGGCTTGGCGTTTTTTCTTTAGTTCTTCAAAGATGACATGACACCTACGAGTCAAACGGTATGGCGTTTACTTAGATTCTTTAGAGACGACGTGGTATTGCCTCTTTATTCTTCATACGTAATAGATTTGTCCATAAGTATTTTATTTTTGTATGAAATTTGTCCATAAGTTGTGTAGAGAGAGTTGATTAGTTAAACATACAGAATAATCCTAAATTTTTATTTGACTCGATTAGTTATTTTTGCATCAAACAGTCATTTGATTTGATAAGTTATGTGTTTAGATTATGATCAAAAAATCTGGATATCTATAATTTTACGTAACATAATAAATACTTTAGTAAACAAAAAAGTATCAGAACATAAATTTGTACTAATTTGTACTATTCGTGAAAAACATAGCAAATCACAAATACTAATATTCATAAAAACAGATCCGATCTAACTGTTATATCATTATTATATTTTATGAAAATTTTACAATAATTTTATTTATTAAATTTATTATTTTAGCTATTAGAGTTTTTTTAAAGTAATTACTTTTTGTTATTTTAAAAAATATTATTATTTTACATTATTATCAGATTTTTAATTTGTTTTCATTTTTTTTAAATAATATATTTGTACAGATTAAATCAGATTCGATAATTAGTTATTCAAACAAAACATATCAGAACGTGATTTTTTTCAAAAATTCGGATATTCGATATCTGTCTACCTCTAAAATATATGCTTGATTTGTGTAAACTACATGACTGTTTCACTGGATCAACAGGTTTAAATAACACGATTGAATAGATTGAGAAAATAAAAGACTATAAAATGATAAAATCTCCTCACGAGAAAATTGCTTTAATGTGGACCACGAACATCCCATTCCTCCCTGCCCAACGGTCCGAAGGGTGAAGATTTCAAAAAAGATAATAAGAGACGTTAAGGATAATGATTTGTTTATTCACAAAAACAAATGGTAACTAGCTAGAAACAACAACATGCTAAAATTTTGAATTTTGAATGAGTGCTTTGTCTTTTGTAATGACAGCAACTGTAACAAATATTCATATTTATTTTTGAGAAATTAGAGCACTTGTACATAACAAAAAAATAAGTTTATACACATAACAAAATTAGACTAGAGTATTTGGTATATTTTGTGTAATCTTACATTTCTTATACCTCAGCAATCTCAACTAGTTGATCTTTTTTTCCTTTGTTTTTTTCATCTTATTTTTTCATTTGTTTTCTCTTCTCCCTCTGTCAATTTTATTTGATATATATCTTTTAGATCAAATATAATTCAACCATATATTATATTAGTAAAAATATACAAATGTTCTACGTATGTTATAGATTATTTTTTTTAAATAGATTTTTCAAATAATACTGAACGAAAGTTATACTATATTATATCTAAATAAAATAATACACCTGATTTACCATATATTCAAAACTCAAGCTATCATACATTCCCGAGAAAATAAGAATGCCGATTTTTTGGTTAGATATGCTTGTTCATTTCATAGGATTCTTTGTTTTGTTAGTTATTCTATTGCGTCCTGGTTATCCAGACTATTTCAATCTTGACTAATATAATAGTATAAAAAAAATATATTCAAAACAATGTTTGCTAATATTTATAATATATTATTATATTTATCTTTCAAATCTGAGTGTTGATATACATACCTTTGAAGAATGACTTTATGGCCACATGTTTGATTATGAGAGTGTTTAATCTTATGGTTAACCTAATGGAAGGGAGAATGAAAGCGGATCTGGATACCCTGATCTTCTGGTGGTACTTCTCCGGTGATGCTTGAGGCCACATGTTTGATTATGAGAGTGTTTAATCTTCTGGTTAACCTAATGGAAGGGAGAATGAAAGCGTATCTGGATACCCTGATCTTCCGGTGGTACTTCTCCAGCGATGCTTGATTAAGGTATGTTCATATCCATCGGAATCGCATTTAGCACCGACGCATCATAACTTCTCTGCCCTCCTCAGTTTTATCTTCCGGTGGTACTTCTCTGACGATGCTTAATTACGTTCTGTTCACGTCTGTTGGAATCGCGTTTAGCATCGACACATCATAATTTATTTGCCATCCTCAGTTTGGTTGGTTATTTAATATATATTTTTTAATTAAAACGGAGAAAGAGTTATTAACTGCTTGATTTGAAATCAAACATAATAATGCATGATACTTTCACTACAACTAGCGTAGTGATATACTATGGATTTTACCACTTTTAATTCATGTTATATATCCTATTTAAAGTCTATTATATGAGTTTGGAGTTTGTTTTAAAGTTTTTTCAGGTTCATGTACGTTCTGGATACTTTTGTGATTTTGAAGCTATTTGAGGTGTAGAACTGCACAAAAGCATTATAAGTTTAGCTATCTATGGAGGCTTTCCCAAATGTGCGATTTATCTCATATTTTGACACAAGATTGGGTTTTGAGTTAGTTTTCCAATGCCACATGTTTGAGGTCCATCTGACGCTTAGATATAAAGTTATGTTCATTTTACTAAAGAGTGGTATAACTGCCTCGCGAGATGATGATGTCGAAGATGTGAAGGAGTGTCGTTTGACACCCAGACCCTGGTGTCCCTCGACATTGATGCTAGACGATGGGCTGAGTCTATTTCAAGACCAACTTAGGTCCAGAAATCACCACAAATTACCAGAATTTCCATAGATGACTCAAGACCATATTTATGTGTGTTTTTATGTCATTGTTTAGGATACGCTTTATTCTATTGTTTTTTTTAGGTTTCCTCTAAGGTTTGGAGAGAAGATCAATTATCTTTGAACTCCATTGGTTTTATGTATGATTTATGTTTCACTAATCATGTCTGAATAGATCCATTGTTAGGTTTAGAATTTTTCTATGGTTTTGATGAACTTGTAATTTATAGAATTCATAGGTTGAATTATTAGGATCCTTCGTATGATTTTTTTTTTTTTGTGTTTCTAGAGTAACCTGATCATAGATAGTTAGGTGCATGTGAAAGCTGGTCAATTACCTAAACCGAATTCTACTTAGGTAAGTTGTTAGGCGCAGTGACACACTGGTTTAGTTAACCTAGTGAACCTATCGAACTGAACATTAAGGCTTGTTTAAAAGACGTATCGATCGATACCACTAGTAGTGTATCAATCGACACTCGTTCCATATAAATGTGAGCTTAGGATATAGATTTAAGCATTAGAAGAATCACGGCGAGAGCTAAATATCTTATCATTGCATTTGAGTTCTAGGATCATATCCTTAGCATCTATATGTTATAATTCTCATAACCTGAATAAAATCTTAAGTGCACCTTTTCCCATTTGTTTAACAACTCTTCTATTTATTGTTTTGTTATTTATTGCTTTCTATTATTTTACCTACCTTAATCTGAAACACAAATCTAATGTATGAAATAGCGAATCTATGTGGATTCGATCATTAAATACTACAATTAATCTTTTATTTGAGAGAATTACTTGAAGTTAATTTGAGCAGTGTAACTATAAAGGCCAGAAAGTCTGAAACAAAGGCAAAAGATCTTAGCAACCGAAGGAAAATCTTTAGAATACTGATAAGATTTGGAAGAACAAAACTACTCGACACAAGATATCTAAAATTGAGCATAATCCTTAACAAAGGATAAATGACAACAAATGACCAAAAGAACCAAATTCATTGAAAATGTATGAACTTGATTTATTTATTTAAAAGAAAACCTTCATATTTTCCACTTTTGTAATTGTTGGCTTTGGTTTTATATTGTCAGTTTAATTTCCAGTGAGTTATTCTACAAAAAATGACATCAATTTGATTTTCCTAAATTTATTTGCTATAAATATAAAACACATATTTTATGTATTACTATTCATAATTTCATATTATTTGTAAATTCTATATACAATGTTGTTAACATGATCAATTGCCAATATTTATAAAGACTTTTAGCTAAACAAAGTCTAGATTTATCTATTTTGCAAGTTTATCTTTCAAATAAAAATGTAAGTCAAACCTATTAATTCTATTTAATCTGCAATAATATTTAACATAACTAGGATATAATCCACGTTAAAATGCGGATTATGCTTTTATTGGAACTAGAAAAATACCCGCGCTACGCTGCGGGAAGTTTTATGAATATTTGTTAACAAAAAATGTTCATTATGATGATAGTTATTTGCAGTGTTTTGAAACCTTATCCAGATTCGCGGTTGAACCGGTAAACTTGGTAACTCAAAATAAATCCGATTTGTACTTTATGAAAAAAACTAATATTTAAAAATTCAATAAAACCTGCAAAAACTCACTAAAATCCGGAACACAGTTTCCGGTTGAATCAATAGTTAAATCAATAAATAATTTTTAATTATTATTTTTATAGTTTTTATTTGAAAAATAAAGTGAACAATGATAGTGAGAACCAAAATTAGTTGATTTAATTTTGTGTTAGCTTATTTTTGTTATTGATAATTTATTAATAATGTTTTACTTTTGTTTTATTTTAAATCTGAAGTTTAGTTTTATTATTAACATTAGACATTTAAATATTTATGAATTTTTAAGTCTTGACAATTTTTGTTAGATGTCAAAACTCTTAACTTCTTATAATTTTTTTTTAAATAATCTAAATTATTTTTGACATTTTGTATGTTAAGTGAAGATAAAATATAAAAACTAAAATTAAGTAATTTCTAAATATCCAAACTATTATTCTATGTTTTACAAAATATTTAGAAATTAATTAAATCTAATTTCTGTATATTTATTTTCATATAGCTAATATATTATTATGTAATAAAAATAATTTATTTATTAATCTATGGTTCATCTGCGGTCGATCCGATGATTTGGTAATCCGGAATGTCATTCGTTTCAGTGTCCGAATCGGGTTTAAAAACATTGGTTATTTGCTTAAAGTTAATGTTATTTATCTTTTTAACTAAATTGTGATTAGTAGACATCAATATAATTTGATGTTGTATTTCAATTTTAGATATATATTTGTTAACTTTTTTGTCAAGATGATCTTTTTGTAATGTATTTTGTGTGTGTTATGTATTGCGACAATATTTCTTATGTTAAAACTTTGTTGTTTATGTGTTGAAATATAATGTGAAGATAATAAGAATTAACACTTATTAGTGATAATATTAAATTTTTTCTGTTGTGTTTTTTGGTCATATTTTTATTTTGTCAAATGTTTTTCTTCACATAATGAGGACATATAATCCGACATTTAAATCAATCGGCGAAGAAAAATACAATAACATTCACCTAGAGAAGAAGCAAAAATGGACCACGTCTTGGACCTATTTGGTCGCGTCCATAGACGGTATTCAAGTCATTGATGGCCTTCTTCTTACCTTTATAATTTAAACATGGGATAAATCAAGGCCAAAAAAACTGGTGGGAAATTTTTTTTACTTTAAGTCATACATATGAAAACAAGCAGGGACAATGTCAACTAAACAAAGAGGCAGAGATCCGTAAACGTTAAATCTCAAGTTTTTTGAAAATTCAGAACGCGTGTCATAACAAGCCAATAAGCAATACTGGTCTTAAAATAACATCAACGGATTTCATAGTAGTAAAAGGAGAAAACATGCGAAGTTGTCCTGTAAAAAGAAATAGGAATAAAAAAGGAAACATACAAGGAGATTGGATGAAAAAATGAGTAAAATGTTACCTTCATAATGTAGAGATGTTATGGAGAACCATAGAGGAGTTACAGTTTCTAGCTTCAGCTGAACATTTTGGCTGTGTTGTTATTTTGTGACCATTGGTCTCCAATTTATGTTTACATCTGTGGAATAAAAAATTATATATCCCATTTTATCAATCCTCTAGTTCGATGGTCTTGACCATTTATGCATCACCAACTTTCTAACGCACCACTTCTCTGTCATGCTACTTTATCAATCATGCTTGTTTCACGTGGTCTAACGAAACTTGAGGACTGACTCGTTCGTGGCGCTTGTTTATTCTGCCTGCAACATCACATTTTCACATAATATAACCCTGTTCTTTTACAAGACGCGGACGCAGCGGCTTGCGGAAAACTGAACATCAAAATAATAAAAAAATGGTGGAAAATTAATCAAACCGACGCCGCGATCATTTTCGCGAAGGTTTCCGGTGTCGGCTGTGATGCTGTTATAAGTAGCGGCAGGTGGATGGATGCTGCGAATATTTTTGATAGGCAAAAGCATCGCCGCCGGTATTACTCTCGAGATGAATGAAAAAAAACAGTTAATACATTTCGCCGGAAGCCGCTGACGCAGCGTCTTGTAAATGAACAGAGCTTATGTTAGAATCTGAACTCAAAA
The DNA here is from genome assembly GCF_000801105.2 of Raphanus sativus. NCBI lineage: Eukaryota > Viridiplantae > Streptophyta > Magnoliopsida > Brassicales > Brassicaceae > Raphanus > Raphanus sativus. Next base: position 18,996,106 of record NC_079517.1, on the reverse strand, counting down.
AATTCGAACTAAAACTCCTAAAATACTTGTTTGAGCCTCTAACATGGCCCCAATTGAGTGTCAAGCTTGATAAGAGTCACACGGGTTAATAACCTTAAACGACTACATATATGTGACTATGGTACAAAAAAAAAGAAACCTCCCTAGAATTCTGATATTACAAAGTAAACAATCACAGTCTATACAACACATTTGACGACACTTTTTTCTTGTAACGTGTTCAAGATCCAATGCAAGATATAAATAATATAGAAGAAGTCCACAAGCAATAGCTATGCATCGTGTTTCCTTGAAAATCAGCAACCTATTAAGAAAATGACATGGTTGTGGTTTCTAAAACTTAAAGAGATCATGAGGAAAACATACCTCCAAGGCTCCATTAAAGCTCCAGAAGACCATGGTCAGGTTATTCGTATCAACTTTACTCTTCTTCTCGTTTTGTAAGAAACTGATATGCATTGAACGAAAGAAACCAGATTCAGATGATAGAACTACGTTTGAATTGTTAGCACAAAGGCCGCCAATATGTGACATGTCAGGTAATTGGCTTCTGCTTATTAGCCCGTGAGATAATTGCATTAATTAAGAGCTTTTCATCCATGGACTTTGGACACATAAATGAGAATCCTCGTTCTAGATACATGGAAGTTAGGAGACTGAAGCTTTTTCATCTTGTTTTCATGCAATCTGCACAGAGCAACCACACATGTTCAACTATCTCTAATTCCTAGATAGTAACATGCATATATGAATGCCTTTAGTCAAAAAAAACATGCATATATAAGAAATTACAAAGAAAACGTCTACCTTCTTCGCATGTCCATATCTTCCGCAAACAGCAGGTGTATATTCAAGGATCTGCCCTTTCTGTGGACGTGAAAAAGAATCAATATTAATGAATCTTAAATATGATTTGTAAGAACTGAGAGAAGTGAGAACCTTATCACACCCAAAGAAGCTCCACCAAACAAGTACTACATACATTAATGATCAGAACTTCCTCAACAGCAACCATATCATATACACACAAGGAGAACCAACCATGAATCTAAAGGAACGTTATATCAGATCTCAACGACATCTCGATCTTCATCTTCTCCAACATCGTCTGCATCTCCAACAGATCTTTTTTTTTTCCAACAGATCTTTCTCAAACGACTTAGCTGATTTTCCTTTGGCGGAGACAGGAGAGGAGGAGATCTCTGCGATATCATTCATCTGCTTCAGTGGCTTTCTGTTGTTCTTCGGTTTCTTCGTCGGAGCTGTATTGCGATGGACGCCATCATGTGTGAAGTCGAACCACACAAAGATGAATAATAGGTCTGGCTCCAAGGACATGACGTGGAGAAACAAAATAATTTGATTGGAACTTCTAACTTTTTTCATTTAATGACATGTCACTTCTAAAATTGTTCTCAAATCCTATGTGGCAGAAGCTGGAGAAAGGCTAGCCTTATTACTGTGTGGATTTTAAAATTAATTAAATAAATTATTATGGTTCATTCAGTGAAATGGTATAAGTGTATGGTTGGTTTTATGAATTGAGATGGGAGAGTTTTCATTGAATGGTTGGTGGACCATAAATTGAAGGCCACCAAAAGAATATTATCACTTATTCCTTATCAAAAGAATATTATCACTTATTACTCGTGCCGAGATATTGTATGCTACAATGTATCAAATGTCTTCCAAGTTATGATCCTGGAAGGTCCTCCATCATTAGACAAATTTAATCAACTAAGCTTTCATTATTTTAATATCTATGCTTCAAAATAGAGAAAGGAAAAGAAAAAGAAGTTGAAGAGAGGAGGGGTAGGCACAACAAAGATGGCAAGTTTTCTAAATCCACGGTCCATTAAGAAAATAGGTTTCCGACCAAACACCAACATAACAAACTAATTAAATAAAATAAAATTTGGGGATAATTTCACGTCATCAACCCAATTAGAGGTACAAAGCCGAGATCTAGTGGGGTGAAGCTTTTACAGCCGAAGCTTGATGATGCAAAGCAAGAGGAAGAAGAACACGCACTCAACGAATCTGCCTTTTCCCTGCACAACGGTCAACAACCAAAACACACAAGCTGCTTATGTCACTCCCTCCTTGTTTTTTTCTTTTAACAAAGGTCAACAAGTCAAAAAGAGAGGCCAATCAATAATCTCAATTATGTTTCAGACAAAAGTGACCAAACAAGAGTCATCTCCACGTGATAGCCAGTACAAAAACAAAACACATTGTTACACCTTTTTCACTCACCGTCACGGTTTGTCAAATTATAGAAAAAGATTCCAACTTTAAACCGAAAGTCACTAACTTTTGTCGCATCCTTATTCGATCTTCGTAATTTCTTTTAGCTGTTGATTTGTTTTCTACTTGTAAAACACTTTCAAAAAGGAACATTAAGAGAGTTAGTTTCCTCTTCTAAGCAAACAATTTAGCAGGTAATCAATCAGCCACAATACCTAAACGTAGAAGAAGCAAATCTGAGAAAGTAAAAACAATAAATCAAAGTGTGAAGTAGACAACTTTACCATTGCGGAGGAAATGGACATGTAATCAGGTGAAGGGTTCTCTGGCGTGTAGATGCCGCCGCCGCCGCCACCACCTGGTGATCCACCAGTGCTACCTCCACTGCTGCTACTACCTCCACCGGTGGAGTTTTTGCTGCCGCTACTACTACTACCACCCGAGGAGGAGGAGGTCTTGATCCCGAGGGAGTAAACGGGAGTTCCGTCAGGGTTGAAGAGGCCGTAGTTCCTCTCGGAGGTGGGGCCAGGCTTCATGTTCTCATTGAAGAGAGCAAAGACGAAGATGGTGAGATCGCAGTCTGGTCGAATGGGAGTCCTCATCTTCTTGCTCATCATCATCTTGATAAGATTTCCATTGTACTTGCGTGCATTGTCGCAGTTGGCTCCAACCTCCTGCGGGTCGCCGTTGGAAGGCCACCCGGTCTCGGAGACAACGATAGGGACTTTCTTGTAGGTGATGCCGACGGCGTCAAGGGCGTGGTAGACGGCGTCAACCTGGGCGAAGAGCATGTTGTCGTAGTGGAAATTGGAGCCAGGATCGGTGAAGCCCTGGTTTGGCTGGAAGAGGACGAAGTCGAGAGAGATGTGTTTGGGGTTAGTCTCGTAGGCGAAGAAAGGGTAGGCGTTGATGAGGATGGGGGAGCCAGTCTTGACGTGGAAGTCCAAGATGGGAGTGAGGGTTGCCAGGAGGTCGTGTCGGAAGGATGTGGCGGAGGGAGGGTAGGATACGTCAAGGATGGCTAGGGAGTGAGCTGTAGTCACGAAGATCTGCTTGTTGAGGCCACAGTCGACAAGAGCACCGTGGATGCTCTGCATCGCCGGGAAGAGCGCCGCGGAAAGGTCTGACTGGTTGGAGGTGAGGACTTCGTTGCCTACCACGATGGCAACGATCTTGGTTGCTGGGAGGTAAGCTTGGACGTTTTGCTTCACCCAATCACGGGCTTTGTCGGTGTCTTTCATCTGGGCAAGGTACTCGTTGCCGAGGGAGACAGTGAGGTCGAAGCCGGAGCCGGAGAAGGCACGGAGGGCTTGTGGATCGGCGTCATAGAGCTTGACTTTGGTGGCGCCTACAGACTTGAGGAGAGGGATGACGTTCTTTGGGGGAGGAAGGTTGTTGGCAACCTGACCGTAGTTGATGCCAATGGAGGAGACGTTTAGAGGAATAGAGAAAAAGATGAGAGCAACGCACACCAGAGAGAATGAGATCTGGGAAGACGCCATTGATAGAAGTGAGGGAGTAAAGAGAGAGAGAAAGAGTAGTGAGTGGTTGTAGGGAGATAGATGATAGAGGAGGCAAGGATGGGGCCAGAGCGTTAGGATTTCACTAAATTTCAAAGTAAACAAACAAAACAGTAAGTAATAAAGAAATAATGAAAAGGAAGAAAGAGAGAGAGTAGTGTTGGTTTTGATGAGCTGTAAGTCGGTGTCTCTGGAGCAGAGAGAGCATCTTTCATGTTTTAATTGCAATTTGCTTGCCCTCGGATTCTTACTTCTTCTCATGACAGATCATTCTTGTCTTGATGCTCTTGTTACACAACACACTTGCTGGTTCGTATTTGTGACAGCTACATGGAGGAGAAAGACACAAACCTATTCTCGATTTGAATGTAAAACTCAACTTTAACATATACTACTATATTCTCACTCTTATTGCTTCAACTAGTATTTCCAATACAATCAAACTAAACCCTCCTTTTTAAGAGTTTCTCTTTTTACAAATAAATCTACAAGTTTTGACAAACTCAATACATGTTTGGGCTCATACCAAAAAAAAAAATACGAAAAAAACATAACTGAATGGCAGTTGATTGGCTCACAATTTAGCCTAACCCTTGAAGCAAAGGGGGCAAATAAAATAAAGAAAAGAACGATACAAGTCTCAGTACACAAATGTTAATTGTAAAAGAGAGACTGTTTCGGTATAAAGTATAATAGAAGACAACAGGACAAAGCTTTTGCAGCACCAAAGGCCAAAAGTGATAATGAATCTATCTATCTATCTGTGTGCTGTGACCAGCGTCTCTATGAACCTCAACCCATCAAATCTAGGCTCCATCTTCCTCGATTCCCAGCCCTGTTCATTCATTTCATTCCAAATTCAACATGTATATATATATATATGTGTATATCATATGAGACCAGGAACCTAGAGCAGATCTGTAATCGCGAATGCTAAAAAGAGGAAACCTACCTTAGGAGAGATCGGTGGAATAGCTGAGGAAGAAGAAGAGAGAGCGGCGGTGGAGAAGGCAATGACTGAAGCGACAACGCCGCTCGGAATCTTCATCATCATCATTATCGGAGGAGGAGAAGGAGGAAACCCGTCGACGCCGGATCTCGACCACCACCAACTATGGAGCTTCGTAACGTCTTGTCAGTTTTGCCCTTAATTTTTTTCCGAAAACAAGAAAATAAAATAGTCTAAATGTCTTTCTATTATATTATTAATGAAAGCATTTATAAAAATGACGTTGGAATTTGGTGTATATCGGAACGGTGCATTTTGCTTCGAGTTGTTCGATACTTATGATTTTGAACATGGAAGAGGTGTTTTCTCTTTATTGAATCATTAAATTGGTCAAAAACTCATGGGAACTGAATTCTTTTCTTTTTGTCATCTTTATTAAAACCAAACCTAAATACAAACTGAAATTTACAGAAAAGGTCCAAACGAAATTGGCCCAAATTCTTAAAAACTAGAAAATTTTCTTCATTCATTTATTAATCTCATTACAAAAATGGTTTCATGTCCAAACCATTATATTATATTACTAGGTTGAGACCCGCGCCCTGCACGGGATGAAACTATACAATTAAAAAAAAATATTACATTTGACTTTAAAATTTTAATTTAGATTTTGGTTTAGATTTTAATAATCAGTTTATTAGAAACGACCAATATTAAAAGCATTTACAATATTGAAATCAGTTTTGGGGTAAAGAATTAATAAATGTTAAGTGTAACATAAATTATAATGAAAAATAATTTAAAGTATATAATACATTACACATTTTACAATTTTCAAAACTAAACATGAAATATATGGACCAAAGTGAAAACGATTATTTGTAAAACTATAAACATTGTCATGAGCCCAAAGTCGTGTTTGAACTGATGGGCTTCATAAACAAAACCCAATAACTGACATGTGCGAAAACGAATGTCTCATTATTGTACACGGCATTTGAATAGAGAAAAAGCATATCGCCATCCTCATATTTTCCGGTTTAATAAAAAAAATACAAAAGAGGATCAGGGTTATCGTTGTTCTTCAATCGATAGAACATAAATATTAATTGTACCAGTTTTCAAAGAAGATAAATGTTGTACTCTCACCGATTAGTACATGTGAGATTTGATTATTCCTTATTTGTCTTCTTTTGGTTTGATTCTCAATTTATTTACAGGCGATCAAAATTGTTGCAGATCATGGTGGATCTCGGTGACTGGGCCTGGATGACGGCGGAGACGACTTCCTTGAATGATGTTGTGGGGTGGTTGAGCCATTACCCGAGATCCAGCTCGCGCGTCTCCTCTGTAGAGTCGATTTGAGACTCCTCGTAATCTTCTCCCGAAACGACATCATCTTGTGCTTGACGGTTCTGCTTCCCAACAATCTAATTGGTGGTCACTGATTATTACATGTACTAATGGAACTTAGAAACCAATCAAATATACTTCATTCATCAAGTAATGATAATATAGTTTGCTGTAAAAAATAGGCAGGTAGAATATTAAGGAGATGCTTTTGTGATAGTACGATCAGTTTGTCAATTTGAAATCACTTTAATATAATAATAACTAAACGACTGATTGAGCAAAAAATAAAATTGAGAAAACAATTGAATCTTCTTCACGTAACTTGACGGGTGAAAAAGCTTAATTCAAGGAAATACTCAATGATAAGATAAAATAAAAATGTTTAACAGAAAAGAAATAAAGTGCTGGAAATAGTAGAAATAACAATATAAGCCTCTAGAAGATGTCTACAGAGATGTCTTCAGAAAGCAGTGAGATAAAATAAAAGAAAGAAAAAAAACTAATCAAAAATTATTTAATATTTTAAAGCGGATAGACTTGTGCTCCTTTATATGGCCATTACCTCTTCCCAAAGGTCTGTATTTTTTGAACATCTTCAGGGTCACATAATTTTAGAAATCCCTTCAATGTTAGTCACATTCTTGAAGCCACCTTTGCATATAAAAAAAAATTCTTTAGATTGATTAACAAAATTAATTTTATATATGATACATAATCACTCTGTAAAAAATCGGTCAGTAAGTTACCTTCTCCCCAATCAATTCGCCAAAACTGTAAAACACAAAGTACAACATAAGCATCATTAAAGGTCTAGAAATCATGTAACTGTTGAGCAATAGTTCCATAGGCCACACACTTGATCTGTGTGAACCTGCAAATAGTATAATAATGGGTTTTAGTCAGTATTCAATCTAAGTTAGTACTCGAGCCTTGTACAAAAAGATGAATAAGAATACATACTGCATATTAATCAATGAAAACTGAATTCTGCTGTTCATTGTTTACGCTTTGCACTGAACATGAGTTTTAGAGATGATACTGACTTTAGAATGCATATTTGCTCTAGATGTAAACTCTTATATATACCCATAACAGTACACATTTAGTAATTAATGAATAATATACGACTCATAAATCACTCAATCTTGATATCAATATTTACATCAATATTTAATTTATATCAATTATGGTTGATTTTGATATGACATACGTGTAAAATAGTTGTCCTTTCTATAAATATGTGATTAGCCCAATACCTGCAATCTACCATAATCATGAGAATAAAGTGATTGTGACGAAATGATTATAGGGATATCTAATTTCGGATCCTATATAAATATCATTAAAATTCATTCAAATCCTATATAATTACGTATAGTCAGTGAGGTGAGAATATAGAAAGTGTTATTATTGTACAAATCACGAGACACTGATTACATGAAGTTTCTATACCTAAGCATTCACTTGATTGTCACGTATTTGACAGAAATCACGGGACCCTAATTACGTGAACTCTGAATATTTATTTTGAATTTTAAATTCGAAACTATTTATTATACAAAAAACTGTTCTTGGTTCATCTCTAATGTGATGCACTAAAGAAATTTCATTTAAATTTATATTTGAAATTGAAATTAGAAACTGTATATTATACCAAAAAAACACATCTTGGTTCATCTCTAATGTCATGCACGTAAGTAATATTATTTGAAAACAATATAATAAAATTCGACACTGTATATTATATAAAACTACAAAACAAATTAATGTTGGATTTACAAAAAAAAAAAACAGAACAAAGTCATTTATTCGAATTTGGATTTTTTTTAAAAAGTTCTAAATTGATAACACAGATGAATCTCTAATCAGGCTTCTTGTGTTAACCAATCGGTTTACAATGAATTTATTACAGGGAGGTGAGTAATATCCGAAAGATAAGCGGATCATGCTTTATACTTTATCTTAAAATATATATGACTTAACTTACCAATGGCAGAAGGTGTAATATATCTAGTTTACAAAAGTTTTTTTAAAAACAGGGCTGAGAAGGATTCTTAGAGCGACACGTCGTCATTATGGCAATCAAGTAAATAAGTATCAATTTTAAGGTTACTCTTGTTTTTTGCTTCTGTTTTAATATTAAAGGGATACATATAAATAAATATATGTTGTCTTTCTAGCTCCACTTCCAACATATCCCTTATATATTAAAGGAGGAACATTAAAAATAGTAACCTCAATTTTGTAAACATTAAAAAAGACCATTTACTTATGTATTAGCTAATTAGACTATTAATTTTGCTTATGTGTCACCATATAAATCAATTGCAAAATTTGTTCAATGTTCAGAATATCTATAAGCTTTGCCAAGTTCTTTTAAAAACGAGTTCGCCCCATAGCGATGCAAAAAGCGCTCACATGAACGTGGGAGTCTAATTTTCCATCTTATGGGGGGGGGGGGGGGGGGATCTTGAGTTTTATGTATGGGATGTTGCTGGTGATAAAATATGTGAATTTCGTCCTCTGAGTTTCTTCTATGACTCTATCCACTTCAGGAGCTGAGCTGGTAGCCCGATGGAACTGAGATTGCATCTGTAACGACCCTAACTCTCGAGTTTATTTTCTAAATCCAGTTTTTCTTTTTTTTTTTTATTTCTAAACCATTTGGTTTGGTTTAAATTTATTTATTTTTACTATTAATCCCAAACCCACTTATTTTTCTAACCTAACCATGTAACCTTGTTCTCGTATATATTTCTCCTTCTTCAAATCTAAGCCTCCTTTTCTTCAGATCGTGGCTAGAGTGGGTTAAACCATCATCACCATCTCCATCCCTTGTAAATGCTTCTATTGGAGTATAAGTATGAAGAGTGACTACGATTTAGATTGGTTAATGTTGTTAATTCATTTCCGGTTTAATACTGTTGATTCGGTTTACTCTGAGTCTATAAAGAGTAATTGTTGTAAGAGAAACTGTAAAAGAAAATGAATGGAGATTATTTTCTCTTTCGATAAATCTCAAACAAATAATATGGTATCAGAGCGTTGAAACTACAATCAATGATACGACCCTCCACCGTCTCCGCCGTTGATCGGAATTAATCTCCGATTGATTCATCATCTCAGAGTTTCTACGGTCATTCCGCCATTCTTCAGCTCAAAATGGTTACTCTTCGAAGATCAACGAGAAGAACAGCTACATCAGCAGGTCGTTTCAACTCGATCTACCTCCGTACAATATCCACCCGTTCCGATGACCTTTGTGGCGAATCCGTCTTCCTCAAATGTTCAGATTCCACAAATAATTCCTCGTGAAGCGTTCGATTTTGATGGAATTCAATATTCACCATACTTCCTCACGAGTGGTGATAATCCAGGAACTTCGCTTATCTCTGAGGTACTTGATGGAACCAACTATAACACTTGGATCATATCTATTACGATCGCGTTAGAGGTAAAGAACAAGCTAGCTTTTGTTGATGGTTCGTTTCCTAGGCCTATTGAAACGCATCCTCATTATCGTATATGGTCACGGTGCAATAGTATGGTCAAATCTTGGATTTTGAACTCTGTCACAAAGCAGATCTATGGCAGCATCTTACGCTTTCATGATGCTTCTGGGATTTGGAAGGACTTAACAATCCGATTCCACATCAAAAACTTGCTAAGATCCTACCAATTGACCCAACAAATTTGGTCTCTCCAACAAGGCAACATAGATCTTTCAACATACTATACAAAGCTGAAGACTCTGTGGGATGATCTTGATGAAACATATTGTGTTGAAACGTGTCAAAGGTGTAACTGTTGCAAAGCTACTGCTACAAAGGCAGATCATGCGAAGATCATTAATTTTCTAGCTGGTCTTAATGAGTCATATTCAAATGCTCGAAGTCAAATTATCATGAAGAAGAATGATCCCAATATTTGTGAAGTTTATAACTTGCTTGATCAAGACCACCGTCAACGCAACATCAATCCAATTCAGAATGTTAATGTGTTTCAAATGACTGCACAAGACAATGCTCAACCCTTGATCAATGTAACTTATAACAATCAGAAGCAATGCCCTATAAGCTCTCATTGTGGATACAATGGTCATATTGTGGACAAATGTTACAAGATCCACTGATATCCACCTGGTTTCCACGCATAAGACTAAACAGTCTGATAAACACCAAGTCAAACCAGTCGTTGCTCAGCTTGCTCTATAGGACTCTACAGTTTCTGATATTAATGTTCCAGAGATGATCAACACGTTGTCCAAGGATCAGATACAGAGTGTCATCGCTTACTTTAATAATTAGTTGAGTATGAACTTCGCCTCTGCATCTACACCTTCGACATCAATGGGACCTATCACAGCATTACCGGGTATGGCTTTCTCTACTTCCTCACTATGTTTTGTGGGAATATTGAGAGCTACTGGTAATTGTTTGACATCTCAATCGTGGATCACTGATAGTGGAGCAACACATCATGTCTCTCATGATCGTAATCTGTTTCTAAGCTTAATTAATACCCTTGATAGATCAGTTACGCTTCCTACTAGAATATGTGTCAAGATTAAAGGCATTGGACATATACACCTGAATGAGTATCTTATATTGAATAACGTCTTATTCATTCCTGACTTTCGACTCAATCTTTTGAGTATCAGTCAACTCACCAAAGATTTAAAATGTCGTGTCAGTTTTGACCATTCAACTTGTCTAATACATGATCCTATCAAAGGATTGATGATTGGTCACTGTGAGGAGATCACAAACTTGTATGTCTTGGAAGCTTCTTCAATCATTGGAACCTCAACTCAAGATTTGACGTTTCAATTAATGTTGTTCTTGATACTCCTCTATGGAACAATAGGCTACCCATCTGTAGAAAGGATTACTGTAGTAACAGATGTACTTGGTCTTAAGCAAAAGAATAAAGAAACCTTTCAATATGTCATTTGCCCCTTAGCAAAACAAAAGCATCTTCTTTATGTCTCTCGAGACAACATGCGTGATAATGCTTTTGATTTGCCACACATTGTTCTCTGGGTCCGTTTTCCGTATCAACTTCAGAAGGATATAAACATTTCTTGACTATAGTAGATGACCACACAAGAGTCAGTTGGGTGTATCTCTTGCGTATTAAGTCTGAAGTGTTGCAGGTCTTTCCTGGCTTCTTGAAGATGATTGAAAATCAGTTTCAGACTACGGTGAAAGCAGTGAGATCAGACAAATCTCCATAATTGAAATTTGCAGAGTTGTTTCGATTTAACGGGATTCAGTCCTTTCACTCTTGTCCTGAAACACCACAACAAAACTCGGTGGTGGAACGCAAGCATCAACATATACTAAATATGGTGAGAGCTTTGATGTTCCAATCACATCTTCCACTTGAGTTTTGGGGTGACTGCATTCTTACAGCGGTATTCTTGATCGACAGGATTTCTACACCATTGTTGAACAACAAATCATTGTTTCAGATGTTAACCTCAAAGGTGCCTGATTATAGAGGTCTACAAGTATTTGGTTGTCTTCTCTACTACTCTACAAGCTCCAAGAAACGTCATAAGTTTTAACCCAGAGCAAAACCTTGTGTCATGATTGGTTATCCTGCAAGATACAAAGGTTATAAGCTTCTGAATCTTGAAACAAATGACATTCACATCTAGAGATGTGGTTTTTCATGAAGACATATTTCCATTTGCTTCTTTTGACAAAGATTCTGCTTCGGATTTCTTCTCTATAATGGATATTCAAGAGAGATTACTGATGTTGAACACACTGATTCCACTAATGTGAAAGAAACTTCACAGGACAGTCCTTCTTCATCTTCTCAATCCGGTTCAGAAGATGCTAAAAGGGTATCTAAACCTCATTCATACTTACATGACTATTACTGCAATATGACTGGGACAGATATACCTTACCCTTTGGCTTCATATCTCTCGTATAATCAGCTCTCTGATGGGTATAAAGCCTGTGTCTGCTCAGTATCTCTCCTTTTGGAACCATCATCTTTCACTCAAGCAAAGAAATTTGACGAATGGATCAAAGCAATTAATGAGGAACTCATTACTTTAGAGGCCAATGATACATGGGAAATATGCTCTCTTCTGTCTGGTAAACATGCCATTGGTTGTAAATGGGTTTACAAAGTGAAGTTGAATGCAAATGGAACTTTAGAGAGATACAAAGCACGCATAGTTGCCAAAAGATACACTCATCAAGAAGGAATATATTTTGTTGAAACTTTCTCGCTAGTTGCAAAATGACTACTGTCAAGACTATTCTTGCAGTTGCAGCAGCTAAATCTGGGAGTCTCACTCAGTTAGATATCTCTAATGCATTTCTCAATGTAAATCTAACAGAGGAGATATATATGAAACTACCACCGGGATACACACCTAAAGAAGACGTTAATCTACCTTCTAATCCGGTATGTAGACTACGTAAATCTCTTTATGGTTTAAAACAAGCATCACATTAATGGTTTCTCAAGTTCAGTTCAACATTGATGACTCTTGACTTTGAGAAATCATATACGGATAATACTCTGTTCAACATAAACATCAATGGGAAGTACATTGCAGTACTAGTATACGTTGATGATATTATAATCACTTCTAATGATGATGATGATGAAGTCACGCAACTAAAGACAGATCTCAAGCAGTTCTTCAAACTTTGTGATCTTGGCCCCTTGAAATATTTTTTTGGCCTTGAGATTGCTCGCTCAAGTTCTAGAATATCTGTTTGTCAGAGGAAATACACCATAGAATTACTTGAAGATGCTGGCTTGCTTGCCTGTAAACCTTCAACCATTCCTATGGATCATCATGTTAAGTTGCGTTCAGATGGTGATGAACCATTATTGGAAGAACCAGAAGCTTACAGAAGGTTGATTGGTCGTTTGATGTATCTAACTATCACTAGACCATATATTACTTTCGCCATCAATAAGCTCTGAGTTCACCTCTGCTCCGAGGAAGTCACATCTTCGTGCAGCTCACAAGGTTCTTCACTATTTCAAAGGCACTATAGGCCTCAGATTTTTCTTCTCTGCAACGAATGATCTGATCCTAATATAGCGTTTACAGATGCTAACTGGAGTTCTTGTAAAGACACGAGACGTTTTACTTCAGGCTTCTGTATGTTCCTTGGGACTTCTCTTATTTCTTGGAAATATAAGAAACAAGACACTGTCTCATGTTCTTATGCGGAATCAGAATACAAAGCAATGAGTTTTGCAGTTAAAGAAGTCGAATGGTTGGTTAATCTTTTGGCTGAGTTTGATGGTCCTCAATGCCAGTCAGTTTCCTTCTACTGCAACTCTACTGCTGCGATCCACATTACCAATAACCCGATTTTTCATGAAAGAATTAAACACCTTGAACGTGACTGCCACAAAGTGCGTGACAAGGTGATCTCTGGACTGATCAAAACTCTTCATGTGCGTACAATGGATCAACTAGTGGATTTGTTTACTCTACATCCGGGTCCTTTCCATTATATTCTCAGCAAGATGTCATTACTTTCCCCAAACATGCCATCTGGAAGGGGTCTATAGGAGTATAAGTATGAAGAAAGAGTACGGTTTAGATTGGTTAATGTTGTTAATTCATTTCCGATTTAATACTGTTGATTCGGTTTACTCTGAGTCTATGAAGAGTAACTGTTATAACAGAAACTATAACAGAAAATGAATGGAGACTACTTTCTCTTTTGATAAATCTCAAACAAGTAATAGCTTTTTTTCTACCTTTCTTCCATGTGAGGCTATTGTTGTTGCTCATCTCTGTTGGGCCCAAATATGCCCCCTAGCTAGTGATAGACAATAAGAAATGATAACGGGCCGCGAAAGGCCCATCATGAATTCAATCTTCAAAAACAGCTAAGTCAGATCCGGAGGCTGTGAGCTAGAGATGTTCATCAGAGAGGTCAAGGAAAAGAGGCAGCTCCTTGACAAGTAAACAGGCGCAGGACCCGGTCAAAGAGGTAGCTCGTGGACAAATAAATAAGCGCAGGACCCGGTCAAAGGGAAGCTGTTACAAATCCCTCAAATCACGGAGAGGATCTCGGAAACCTGTTGGTAGCAACCGACGGAGCCTGAGGCTATTTAAAGAAGACATCAAACAATAATCAAAGGATCCGCATTCTCTACGATTCATACACATTAGCTCTTAAATAATATTATCTCTTTGTAATCTCAAAAACATTCCTTGTAAACAATTCTTATCAAGAATCAATAAAATCATCATTCATCTTATAAGTTCTTACGGGATTCAACCCACGTTATCTTTCCCTAACCTTTTCCTAAATCTTAACCTGACCTAAAATCAGGAGGTGAGCTTAATCCCTCACAATTGGCGCCGTCTGTGGGGAAGAAACAATGGAATCCCTTACTCCAACTTAAGGATGAATCCAGTCGATCAGACAACAAATTCATCTAACCGATGAACAGTATCCCGATGAACAGTACTCGGACGAACAATACTGGAAGAACAATATCTCGATGAACAGTATCTCGGTGAACAGTATCTCGATGAACAGTATCTCGATGAACAGTATCCCGATGAACAGTATCCCGATAAACAGTACTCGGATGAACAGTACTGGAAGAACAGTATCTCGATGAACAGTATCTCGATGAACAGTATCTCGGTGAACAGTATCTCGATGAACAGTGCTGGAGCAGCCAACACGAGAACCTCCAGTGGGATCGATCCAGGGAGCCCAGCCCTCGTTACCCCTCAACACCAACCTTCTCCGAACCAGACGGAGGCTCAGCTCTCTGAGATCCACCGCATGATGATGCAGCTGGTAGAAAAAGCTCAAGAAGGTGAGCGTACAATGCAACAGCTAGCCGCTCGGCAGCAACGATTCGAAGAGGTCACTAGATCTCTAACCGCATTAACCCAACCACCGCAACGTCAGGGCTCGGGAGCTACCTTCCGAGATCGAATAACTGACCCCTCGTTCCTGCGAGGACATCTAGACTTTTCTCTTGATAACACTGGTTCAGGAGAACAGGGACCTGCTTTCCAAACGCCTCGTGATAGGACCACGCCTATGTTTAGTCCACCCCTCACCAGCGCTATGGGAAGCAACCTAGCATCAACCAGCTCTTTATCCGATCAGGTTACTGGTCGAAGTGCTCGCTTACCTCCTCCACCACCTAGCACTAGGTTGGGAGAAGGAGTATTCAATCCGTCTGGGGGCAGAACATCAGCTCCGGCGTTTCAGGCCAGAAACCTAAACACGAATCCGGATGAAAGGACGGATGCTGATCCTTCAGCTCGCCACACAAACCGACTCGTCAAAATAACCAAGGGCCGGTGGGCAAGACAGCCAACCAAGCGATTGGGAGAATGATCGAACACGATTTCATCAGGGACCTGTTCGTCAAGTACCTAATGATGACCCGACTGTCCTTCCTTTAGAGGGACCTGAGGCTATTCGCAGATATATGGAGCGAACTCACGCAACTCTCCAAAAATTGGGAGCTCAAGTCCACAAGGCAACGAGCTCAGCTCCCAAAATCGAGAGCTTGATTAAGGATACCTGTGGAACTCTATTCACTGACAGAATTGCCAGCAGTTACGTAAGAGATACCCGAAAAATTAAGATCCCCGAATACAACGGGACCTCGGACCCGAAGGCCTATCTAAGAGCCTTTCGGCTAGCTACCGTGAAGGCTCACTTCACGAAAGAAGAATGCAA
This sequence comes from Raphanus sativus, assembly GCF_000801105.2. Taxonomy (NCBI): domain Eukaryota; kingdom Viridiplantae; phylum Streptophyta; class Magnoliopsida; order Brassicales; family Brassicaceae; genus Raphanus; species Raphanus sativus. The sequence continues at coordinate 18,980,324 of NC_079517.1, read as the reverse complement.
TGCAGGTTACTGCAGGACATTCGCCGAAAACCTTGTCGGAACAGCCCTCGAATGGTTCTCTGGTCTTGAACCAAAATCGATAGACAGTTTCGACCAGTTAAGTAATGCCTTCATGAAGCAATACTCGACTCACATCCTAAAAGCAAGCATCCGAGGCTGACCTTTGGAAAATTAAACAAGGAGTTGGAGACTCACTACGAGCCTACATCGAAAAATTCAGAGCAGTGAGAACTAAGCTCTCGAATCCCAATGATCTAGTTGCCATCGAGGCTCTCAGGAGAGGTCTCTGGTATAAATCAGAACTTTGGTCGGAGCTAACGCTCAATCCTCCCCCAACTATCGACGATGCTCTTCATAGAGCCTCCAGATATGTTAACCTGGAAGAGGAAACAGCTGCACTGGATAAACTCCACAAAAAATCCCAGAGTCATTCGAAAAACGAAACCTCGGAAGCAAGAGGACCTCATAAAAAGGGAACTCTCGAAATAATCAGACCCAGGGGGAACACTCCTATGCAATCGAGGAAGATAAGGAAGGAAAACCTGTCGCCGCAGCAAATAAAACCCCTTGGTCAAAAGGACATGATGAGAACAAACATTGCTTTTACCATGATCGGAAAGGACATGCAACCGAGGAATGTTGGGACCTCCAACGATAACTGGCAGTTAAATTTGCTGCCAGAGAAATAAAGGGCTTGGACCTCAAGAAACCACAGTCCTACCAGAAAAGAGGTCCCAGAGATACCTCACCGAAACGAGAAAGGTCTCCTGAAAAAGAGACCAGGTCACCACCCCCAGCTCCTAAGAAAAGAGTCGACATGGTCCTCGGGAAGCTCCCCCAAGGAAAAAGCCTACAAGTCGAGGCCCTCCTGAGCAAACCGCTACCTCAATCGAGCTCCAGCTCAAGGGTAGGCTACATCCTCGGAGGATCCGATATGTATCAAGACTCCGTTAATTCTATTAAAAGTCATGTACGGAAGGCTGTGTCTAACACTCAATCCAAGCCTCCTAACCCCGAGTCGAACAGTAAGATCTCCTTTTGGGAAAGTGAGACGTCAAACCTTGACAGACCTCACGACGATGTCCCGTCACCCTGAACATCGCAGGGTACGAAGTACCCAAGCTCATGGTAGACACCGGGAGCTCCGTCGACCTCATTTTCTATAACACCCTAAAGGGAATGGAAATAGATGAGTACGAAATCGTCGACCAGAAAGCTAGCCTCATAGGTTTTTCCGGAGAAACATCTACCTCATTGGGAACTATTAAGCTCCCAATTATAGCTGGCGGAATCATGAAAATGATGAATTTCGTAGTCATCGACAGACCTTCCCCGTTTCACGCGATCCTAGGAAGACCTTGGATCCATAAGATGAAAGCAGTAGCTTCAACTTATCACCAATGTGTGAAATTCCCGACACCTGAAGGGATATCTACCGTGCATGGTAACCAAAAGATCTCCAGGATCTGTTACCTGGGAGGATTCGAAATTTTCAAAGAATCACCTCGATAGCAATTACAGATCCAGGAGGGTCGTGAGATACAACATAATATTCGAGATCCTCCTAAGAACCTCACCGAGCAAGTTAGTATCGACGACTCAAATCCTGAAAAGCAAGTGAGTATCGGATCCGAGCTACCTCTCGAGACTAAGAAGGAGCTCATCGACTTTCTAAAAAGCAACGTCGGAACCTTTGCATGGACCATCAGAGACATGAAGGGTATAAACGCCGACGTCACTACTCACAAGCTTAATGTAGACCCCACTTTCAAACCGATCAAACAAAAGCGTCGCAAGCTAGGCTTAGAAAAGGCTCAAGCTGTTAACAACGAGGTTGACCGACTTATGAAAGCTGGGTCCATTCGTGAGGTACATTACCCAGACTAGCTAGCTAATCCAGTAGTTGTAAAAAAGAAGAACGGGAAATGGAAAATCTGCGTAGATTTCACCAACCTAAATAAAGCTTGTCCCAAAGACAGCTTCCCGTTACCTCACATCGATCGTTTGGTCGAGGCCACTGCTGGCCACCAGCTCCTGTCCTTCATGGATGCCTTTTCAGGGTACATTCAAATCATGATGGATCCCGACGATCAAGAGAAAACTGCATTCATAACTGAATGAGGGACCTATTGCTGTAAGGTCATGCCATTCGGTATAAAAAATGCAGGAGCTACCTATCAAAGGCTAGTGAATAAAATGTTCGCTGGCCAGCTCGAGAAAACCATGGAGGTCTATATTGATGATATGCTAGTCAAATCCTCAATTGGAGAAAACCACATTTCCCACCTTAGGGAATGCTTCGATATCCTCAACAAATACGATATGAAGCTCAACCCTGCTAAGTGCATCTTCGGGGTACCTTCAAGCGAGTTCCTCGGCTACCTCGTAACCGAAAGAGGCATCGAAGCCAACCCAAAACAGATAGCTACCTTTCTGGAAATGCCGTCACCTAAGACAACCAGAGAGGTACAGAGATTGACTGGACGAATCGCAGCATTAAATCGATTCATATCCAGGTCCACCGATAAGTGCCTCCCATTCTACAAACTTCTAAAAAATAATAAGAAGTTCTTATGGGACGAAAAGTGCGAGGAAGCCTTCAAACAATTGAAAGCTTACTTCTCCGAACCTCCGAGCCTGGCTAAACCAGTATGGGAGAAGCGCTATATCTTTACCTCGCCGTAACAACCGCTGCAGTTAGTGGTGTGCTGGTACGAGAAGAGAAAAACGAGCAAAGACCTGTCTATTATACCAGCAAGAGTCTGATAGACGCCGAAACTAGATACCCTACTATGGAAAAACTTGCTCTAGCTGTCGTAACAGTTGCCAGAAATTTGTGACCTTATTTCCAATCGCACTCACCCGTCGTAGTGACTTCACAACCATTGCGAACAATTTTGCACAGCCCTAGCCAATCATGACAATTTGCTAAATGGGCAATAGAGCTCAGTGAATACGATATCGAGTATAGACCTCGAGCAGCAGCAAAAGCTCAGGTCCTTGCCAATTTCATAATCGAGCTAGCTTCCGAACAACTAGACTTGGAAACGGAAGCTCCGAAGTGGAGTCTGTACATTGACGAGCCTCGCCAAGACTAGGTTCCGGCATCAGTCTGAGGCTGACCTCCTCAGCAGGAGAAACCATCCAACAATCCTACAGGCTCGGATTCAGCGCTTCTAATAACGAGGCGGAATACGAAGCATTAATTGGAGGATTAAAACTCGCCCTAAGCCTCGGAATTCGAGAGCTGAACGCTTATAGTGATTCACAGCTAGTAGCTAGCCAGTTCCACGGCGAGTATGAAACAAGGGACGAAAGAATGGGGGCATACCTAGACGTTGTCCGGAACCTCACTAGGCAGTTCAACAGATTTGAACTAACGAGGATCCCACGAGGAGAGAACTCCTCAGCAGACGCGCTGGCTGCTTTAGCGTCAACATCAGACCCCCTCGTAAAACGGATCATACCCGTAAAGGGAATCGAAAAGCCAAGTATCGACATAGCTACCAAAGCTGAGATCGATAGCAAGTCGAAAGAGCAAACGGAAGGTAGCTACCCCCAGACGGTAGCAACCCAAGTTCTTACAACGTACTGGTTCCCAAAGATCCAGACCTCGGATTCACCTGTCCACGCAGCCAGGACCAGGAATCGTTCTGCTTTTAAAATCGCATCTGAAGAAACGACCCAGACTCCGGAGAACAACCCCTAGAACTGGAGATATTCCTCAGAATTCAGACTCCTTCGAACCTAATCCGACCAATATCTCCGGGGGCAATAAGACATCAGGTCACGACACTCAGGGACCTGAACAAGACACATCAGGTCACGACACTCAGGGACCTGAACAAGACCCGCCCTCATCTCTTCATGACAAAATCATTGGGAGAGAGGATTGGAGAATACCGATTGTTGGGCCCAAATATGACCCTCTAGCTAGTAATAAACAACAAGAAATGATAACGGGTTGCGATAGACCCATCATGGATTAAATCCTCAAAAGCAGCTAAGGCAGAGCCGGAGGCTGTGTGCTGGAGATGTTCATCAGAGAGGTCAAGGAAAAGAGGCAGCTCGTTGACAAGTAAATAGGCGCATGACCCGGTCAAAGAGGTAGCTCGTGGACAAATAAATAGGCGCAGGACCCGGTCAAAGGGGAGCTGTTACAAATCCCTCAAATCACGGAGAGGATCTCGGGAACCTGTTGGTAGTAACCGACGGAGCCTGAGGCTATTTAAAGAAGACATCAAACAATAATCAAAGGATCCGCATTCTTACGATTCATAAGCAATAGCTCTCAAATTCATTACTTTCCTTGTAAACGTTATAAACATCTCTTGTAAACAATTCTTACAAAAATATCAATAAATCATTCATTTATTCTACAAAGTTCTTACGGGATTCAGCCCACGTTATCTTTCCCTAATCTTTCCCTAATCTTAACCTGATCTCAAAACCAGGAGGTGAGTTTAATCCCTCACAATTGGCGCCGTCTGTGGGGAAGAAACAATGGAATCCCTTACTCCAACTTAAGGATGAATCCAGTCGATCAGACAACAAATTCATCTAACCGATAAACAGTATCCCGATGAACAGTACTCGGATGAACAGTACTGGATGAGAGTATCTCGATGAACAGTATCTCGGTGAACAGTATCTCGATAAACAGTATCTCGGTGAACAGTATCTCGATGAACAGTATCCCGATGAACAATATCCCGATGAACAGTACTCGGATGAACAGTACTGGAAGAACAGTATCTCGATGAACAGTATCTCGATGAACAGTATCTCGATGAACAGTGCTGGAGCAGCCAACACGAGAACCTCCAATGGGATCGATCCAGGGCTCCCAGCCCTCGTTACCCCTCAGCACCAACCTGCTCAGAACCAGACGGAGGCTCAGCTCTCTGAGATCCGTCGCATGATGATGGAGCTGGTAGAAAAAGCTCAAGAAGGTGAGCGTACAATGCAACAGCTAGCCGCTCGGCAGCAACGATTCGAAGAGGTCACTAGATCTCTAACCGCAACGTCAGGGCTTGGGAGTGACCTTCCGAGATCGAATAACTGACCCCTCGTTCCCTCGAGGATGTCTCGACTTTTCCCTTGATAACACTGGATCAGGAGAACATGGACCAGCTTTCCAAACGCCTCATGCTAGGACATCTCCCGTGTTCAGTCCACCCCTCACCAGTGCTATGGGAAGTAACATAGCATCGACTAGCTCTATTCCCGATCAGGTTACTGGTCAGAGCGCTCGCTTACCTCCTCCACCACCTATTCTTAGGTCAGGAGAAGGAGTATCCGACCCGTCCGGGGGCAGAACGTCAGCTCTGGTGTTTCGGGCCAGAAACCTAAACACGAATCCGGGCGAACATCAAAGGACGGATGCTGATCCTACAGCTCGCCCCACTAACCTAACTCGTCAAAATAACCCAATAGCCAGTGAGCAAATCAGCCCACCGAGCACTTGGAAAAATGATCGAACACGATTCCATCAGAGACCTGTTCGCCAGGTACATGTTCGTCAGGTACCTAACGATGACCCGACTGTCCTTCCTCTAGAGGGACCTGAGGCTATTCGTAGATATATGGAGCGGACTCACGCAGCTCTCCAAAAGCTGGGTGCTCAAGTCCACAAGGCAACGAGCTCAGCTCCCGAGATCGAGAGCTTGATCGAGGAGACCTGTGGAACTCCATTCTCTGACAGAATTGCCAACTCTTACATAAGAGACACACGAAAAATTAGGATCCCCGAATACGACAGGACCTCAGACCCAAAGGCTTACCTGAGAGCCTTCCGGCTAGCTATCGTGAAAGCTCACTTTACGATAGAAGAATGCGAAGCAGGTTACTGCAGGACATTCGCCGAAAATCTAGTCGGAACAGCCCTCGAATGGTTCTCTGTGGTCTCGAACCAAATTCGATAGATAGCTTCGACCAGTTAAGCAACGCTTTCATGAAGCAATACTCGAATCATATCCTAAAGCAAGCATCCGAGTCTGACCTCTGGAAAATCAGACAGGGAGTGGGAGACTCACCACGAGCCTACATCGAAAAATTCAGAGCAGTGGGAACTAAGCTCTCAAACCCCAAAGACCAGGTCGCCATCGAGGCTCTCAGAAGAGGTCTCTGGTATAAATCAGAACTTTGGTCGGAGCTAACGCTCAATCCTCCCCCAACTATCGACGATGCTCTTCATAAAGCGTCTAGATACGTCACCTTGGAAGAGGAAACAGCTGCACTGGATAAACTCCACAAGAAACCCCAGAATCACCCGAAAAGTGAAGCCTCAGAAGCAAAAGGACCTCATAAACAGGGGAACTCTCGAAACAATCAGACCCAGGGAGAACATTCCTATGCAATCGAGGAAGATAAGGAAGGAAAACCTGTCGCCGCAGCAAATAAAACCCCTTGGTCAAAAGGACATGATGAGAACAAACATTGCTCTTACCATGATCGGACAGGGCACGCAACCGAGGAATGTTGGGACCTCCAACGACAACTGGCAGTTAAATTTGCTGCCAGAGAAATAAAGGGCTTGGACCTCAAGAAACCACAGCCCTACCAGAAAAGAGGTCCCAGAGATACCTCACCAAAACGAGAAAGGTCTCCTGAAAAAGAGACCGATTCACCACCCCCAGCTCCTAAGAAAAGAGTCGACATGGTCCTCGGAAAGCTCCCCCAAGGAAAAAGCCTACAAGTTGAGGCCCTCCTGAGCAAACCGCTACCTCAATCGAGCCACAGCTCAAGGGTAGACTACATCCTCGGAGGATCCGATATGTGCAAGACTCCGTTAATTCTATTAAAACTCATGTACGGAAGGATGTGTCTAACACTCAATCCAAGCCTCCTAACCCCGAGTCGAACACTAAGATCTCCTTTTGGGAAAGTGAGACGTCAAACCTTGACAGACCTCACGACGATGTCCCGTCACCTTGAACATCGCAGGGTACGAAGTACCCAAACTCATGGTAGACACCGGGAGCTCCGTCGATCTCATTTTCTATAACGCCCTAAAGGGGATGGAAATAGATGAGTACGAAATCGTCGACCAGAAAGCTAGCCTCATAGGCTTTTCTGGAGAAATAGCTACCTCATTGGGAACTATTAAGCTCCCAATTATAGCTGGCCGAATCATGAAAATGATGAATTTCGTAGTCATCGACAGACCTTCCCCGTTTCACGCGATCCTAGGAAGACCTTGGAGCCATAAGATGAAAGCAGTAGCTTCAACTTATCACCAATGTGTGAAATTCCCGACACCTGAAGGGATATCTACCGTGCATGGTAACAAAAAGATCTCCAGGATCTGTTACCTGGGAGGATTCGAAATTCTCAAAGAATCACCCCAATAGCAACTACAGATCCAGGAAGGTCGTGAGATACAACAGAATATTCGAAGTCCCCCTAAGAACCTCACCGAGCAAGTTAGTATCGACGACTCAAATCCTGAAAAGCAAGTGAGTATCGGATCCGAGCTACCTCTCGAGACTAAGAAGGAGCTCATCGACTTTCTGAAAAGCAACGTCGGAACCTTTGCATGGACCACCAGTGACATGAAGGATATAAACGCCGACGTCACTACTCACAAGCTTAATGTAGACCCCACTTTCAAACCGATCAAACAAAAGCGTCGCAAGCTAGGCTTAGAAAAGGCTCAAGCTATTAACGACGAGGTTGACCGACTTACGAAAGTTGGGTCCATTCGTGAGGTACATTACCCAGACTGGTTAGCTAATCCAGTAGTTGTAAAAAAGAAGAACGGGAAATGGAGAATCTGCGTAGATTTCACCGACCTAAATAAACCTTGTCCCAAAGACAGCTTCCCATTACCTCACATCGATCGTTTGGTCGAGGTCACTGCTGGCCACCAGCTTCTGTCCTTCATGGATGCCTTTTCAGGGTACAATCAAAACATGATGGATCCCGACGATCAAGAGAAAACCGCATTCATATCTGAACGAGGGACCTATTGCTATAAGGTCATGCCATTCGGTTTAAAAAATGCATGAGCTACCTATCAAAGGCTAGTGAATAAAATGTTCGCTGGCCAGCTCGGGAAAACCATGGAGGTCTATATTGATGATATGCTAGTCAAATCCTCAATTGGAGAAAACCACATTTCCCACCTAAAGGAATGCTTCGATATCCTCAACAAATACGATATGAAGCTCAACCCTGCTAAGTGCACCTTTGGGGTACCTTCAAGCGAGTTTCTCGGCTACCTCGTAACCGAAAGAGGCATCGAAGCCAACCCGAAACAGATAGCTACCTTTCTGGAAATGCCGTCACCTAAGACAACCAGAGAGGTACAGAGATTGACTAGACGAATCGCAGCATTAAATCGATTCATATCCAGGTCCACCGATAAGTGCCTCCCATTCTACAAACTTCTAAAAAATAATAAGAAGTTCTTATGAGACGAAAAGTGCGAGGAAGCCTTCAAACAATTGAAAGCTTACTTCTCCGAACCTCTGATCCTGGCTAAACCAGTATGGGAGAACCGCTATATCTTTACCTCGCCGTATCAACCGCTGCAGTTAGTGGTGTGCTGGTACGAGAAGAGCAAAACGAGCAAAGACCTGTCTATTATACCAGCAAGAGTCTGATAGACGCCGAAACTAGATACCCTACTATGGAAAAACTAGCTCTAGCTGTCGTAACAGCTGCCAGAAAATTGCGACCTTATTTCCAATCGCACTCAATCGTCGTAATGACTTCACAACCATTGCGAACAATTTTGCACAGCCCTAGCCAATCATGACGATTAGCTAAATGGGTAATAGAGCTCAGTGAATACGATATCGAGTATAGACCTCGAGCAGCAGCAAAAGCTCAGGTCCTTGCCGATTTCATAATCGAGCTAGCTTCCGAACAACTAGACTTGGAAACGGAAGCTCCAAAGTGGAGTCTGTACGAGCCTCGCCAAGACAAGGTTCCGGCATCGGTCTAAGGCTGACTTCCTCAGCTGGAGAAACCATCCAACAATCCTACAGGCTCGGATTCAGCGCTTCTAATAACGAGGCTGAATACGAAGCATTAATTGCAGGATTAAAACTTGCCCTAAGCCTCGGAATTCGAGAGCTGAACACTTATAGTGATTCACAGCTAGTAGCTAGCCAGTTCCACGGCGAATATGAAACAAGGGACGAAAGAATGGGGGCATACCTAGAAGTTGTCCGGAACCTCACTAAGCAGTTCAACAGTTTTGAACTAACGAGGATCCCACGAGGAGAGAACTCCTCAGCAGACGCGCTGGCTGCTTTAGCATCAACATCAGACCCCCTCGTAAAACGGATCATACCCGTAAAGGGAATCGAAAAGGCAAGTATCGACATAGCTACCAAAGTTGAGATCGATAGCAAGCCGAAAGAGCAAACGGAAGGTAGCTACCCCTAGACGGTAGCAACCCAAGTTCTTACAACGTACTGGTTCCCAAAAACCAGAATTCGTAGCTTTAAAAAGCATACCTCTGGGGGCAAGATCCAGACCTCGGATTCACCTGTCCACGCAGCCAGGACCAGGAGTCGTTCTGCTTTTGAAAGCGCATCCGAAGAAACGACCCAGACTCCGGAGAACAACACCAGAACTGGAGATATTCCTCAGAATTCAGACTCCTTCGAGCCTAATCCGACCAATATCTCCGGGGGCAATAAGACATCAGGTCACGACACTCAGGGACCTGAACAAGACATATCAGGTCACGACACTCAGGGACCTGAACAAGACCCGCCCTCATCTCTTCATGACAAAATCATTGGGAGAGAGGATTGGAGAATACCGATCATGCAGTACATCTTGTAGGGTAAGATCCCCTCCAATAAGTGGGAGGCCCGAAAACTCAAAGCATTAAGCGCAAGATACTGCATAATCAAGTCAGCCCTCCATAAACGAAGCATTTCTAAACCTTACCTAAAATGCGTCCATGGCCTCGATGCTATCAATCTTATGAAAGAAATACATGCATGCTCCAGAGGAAACCACTCTGGAGGCACAGCTCTAGCTATCTGAATCAAAAGACAGGGTTATTTCTGGCCCACCATTATAGCTGACTGCGAGGTTTACTCCTCTTCATGTGATAAATGCCAAAGGCATGCACCGATTATACATCAGCCTGCGGAAAAATTATCCTCAATACCCGCTCAGTACCCGTTCATGAGGTGGTCCATGGACATCGTAGAACCACTCATAACGTCAGGAAGAGGAAGGCAGAAGCTACACTTCCTCTTGGTCTTGACAGACTACTTCACGAAGTGGATAGAAGCTGAAACTTTCCAACAGATAACTAGATTCGAAGTCGAAGGATTTGTGTGGAAAGACATTGTCTACCGCCACGGCGTCCCGTATGAGATCGTAACCGACAATGGAGGACATTTCATTTCTCGCGACTTCAAAGCATTTTGCGACACGTGGAATATCCGCCATACCTTCTCAAACACCTCGACGACCTCAAGGCAACGGTCAGGCGGAGGCTGCTAATAAGTCAATATTAGCAAACCTCAAGAAACGCCTCGGAACCAAAAAGAAAACCTGGTCTGAAAAGATACCTGAAGTACTTTGGGCATGACGAACCACCCCTAGAAAGGCTCTAGAGGAAACCCCTTTCTCTTTAGCCTACGAAAAGGAAGATGTCGTTCCGGCGGAAACCTCCACTGGGAGCCTCCTTCGAGAGCTCTGTACGTCTGATCCCGAAGCTAACGACCAGCTCTTATCAGAGAGCTTCGATTTAATCGAGGAACGACAAGACCAAGTTTTGCTTCGGATTCAAAACTATCAGCAAGCAATGGCCCGACATTACAATTCCAAAGTCAGGCCCCAACAATTCGTTGTATGTGACCTAGTACTTAGGAAAGTTTTCGAAGGAACCAAGGAACCAGATGCTGGGAAACTAAGGACCAATTGGGAAGGTCCTTACCGGATTGTCTACGTGGTACGACCTGGCGTCTATAAGCTCCTGAAGGTACGAACCGAGGTACCTGAAATCAGATCGTGGAATGCCACAAATCTTAAGAAATACTATCATTAGGTACTTAAATTCCTCGAATTACGTTAGGCTTGACCCCTTGACTGGGTACGTAGGCAATTGTGTCATGAGTGTAACCCCAATCTCATTTTAACACTCTTTCCACCATGGCGAAAGGGGGCATAT